>NC_068381.1:17828610-17931110 GCF_023724105.1 Carassius gibelio
ATTGGACGCTCCAGGTAGGTTATGAAGCAACGTCAGCGTTTCTACATTAACATTCATAAGTCCTCGCCAAAGTAGTGAGGGGAAGTCTCTGGCAAGACTCGTTTCTGGAATTGATTCTTTTGAACAGATCGTTCAGAACTAAATTGAATGATTTATTTAAATGGGTCATGCTTTTTTTCAAAGATCATCATTTGGTGTATTTGGTGTTCAAAAAACACATTATTTTTTAAAATACTGTACACTTTGGTAGGTCCTCTATGCCTCTCTTAAATGCTTTGTTTTCTACAAAGTCCCTCCCTCCTTCCGACAAGAACAGTCTGCTCTGATTGGTCAACTGACCCAGTGCATTGTGATTGGCTGAACACTGCAAGCACTCGTTAGAAATGTAACACCCCTTAATCTCTAGCTTCAGCTTCCAAAATAGATGTAATGACAGTTAAAGAGACAGTAAGATGAAAATTCTAAGCTTCCTATCACTGTTTATAAGTCCTGTAAAATAGGTTTAAATCCATCCAAGGTTAAAAAACATTGTCATTTTATCAAAATATCATTTTAAAATTACCTCAATTCTCAGAGATCCCCAAACGGTTCGCGCGAAGCTGTTCAAAAGATTCAGTTTCCTTAAACTCCACCTTTCGGTAGCATACTGTGTTCTGATTGGTCAACTGACATAGTTTTGATTGGTTGTTCCGCACACAACTTCATGGTAAACAATGCGTTAGCATCTGTTTGGGGTGAATTATGTCTTATTCCTCTCATCGCGAAGCAAACTAAAATACAAAACTTGAACAGTCTCACTGCTTTTTCTTCTGTGTGGGTGTATTCAAGCCGCGCGCTTCAGTTTGAATCTGAATAGCGTGTTCAGCGCGGGGGCGTGGTCACATCAGATATAATGAAGGGAGACGTGAAAAACGGACATCGCGTTGTTTTCATATGGATTACTGTATCACAGAATATCTGTTAGCAGCATTTGTTACACTTCATTTTAATGACGTGTTTGTAAATGAAGATCAGCACAGACAAAGGCTGCAGACAGCACACATACTGATAAGACGCTCGGGAGAAAACAGACACATAACTTCATAATCATACTTCACGTTGTGATTCGGAGATGCTCGTTGGTCTAAATAAAGTTGGTAATGAACCCTCTTTTATGGCCAAACGCTTTGAAAATCCCGCCTTGTACTCACCGAGATTAGAAAAGCAGTCATCAGTGAAATGTTGTGAACACAACAAAAGGGATTTGTTGTACTGCTCTGGTATTGTGGTAAAAATGAATTTTAGCCATTGGTTCTTCTGATCTTCATTCTTTGGCAGTGAAAATAAAACAAACTTGCCTTTACAATTAAAAACACGCTGTCTCCTCGACATGATCCTATCATACCAACCAGAGCGTCTGTGTGTGTGGGGGGGCAGGTCAGAGTTACGTTTCTCGCAAAACGGTAGGCGGAGATTATTATGCAAAGTGTTCCTAGTGACGTACATAGAGATGGGCAAAAGATTTGAAATCAATAACGACTCGTTTCAGCGATTCAGAGTCGACTCCTTACTTTAAAAGCCAATAACTTTATAAATCGTGTACTTTTTGGTTTAATTACTTTGCACATTGTTTACACTGATGGACAGCTACATCATACACTGTAATACAGGTAATTTTGATTTTCCATCTGTGTGGCTCTTTAATAATTGTCCTTAGATTTAAAATCAGTTCAAGCACGAAAGAGGAAGAGAGTCACGTGAGAGACAGTGATGAAGCTCGTATGTGTTTGCAGTACAGAAGACACGGACGGTTAAGATAGCGGACTTCACTGTGCAACCCCCTCTCTCTCTCTCTCTCTCTCTCTCTCTCTCACACACACACACAACGCGCAGAACTCTGCATTTGAACAGTCAATCGCGAACACTTAAACTAATAACAAAACATATACAGTAGCTGATTCAGAAGCACCAGATTGTTGTAGCAAAATCAGAATCACCTACTCTCAGCGGTTCACGAAACTGTCGTCCATTAAATGTGTTGCTGTTCTGTTATACGTAATCTTAAAGATTCCTCAGTTAATCTACTTTCAGACCAAATAAAGTGCTTTTGCCTTCGCCTAGATACACATCTCCCTGACATGACTGCTTCAACACTAACTGCGGTTACTGAAACCACGCCTTCTTTCTTTGCTGAACATTTGGGCGGCATTACGCAAATCTTCCCACATAGTGATGTAGACATGTGGGGCGTGTTTGAATGAGTCATTTTAGGGGGGCGTGGCAGACTCTTAACTTTGATAAAGAATATCTCTTTGGATTTGAGACTTTAGTCTTTGCAACTTTACTGATCTTCTTTATGCATCAGCAGCTTGTAACACTCCAAAGAGAAAGGACGTTTTGTGCCACACTTGAATGCAGCTATCGCCCTTTGAGATGGACGGCTGCCGTGGTCATTGTGGATTGTTGAATGTTGCCAGATGTGGTGGAGTTGTGTCAATGCACAACTATTGAAGAGATTGTCTCTGTTGTGACTTCAGTGTTTTATATTTAAAGAACTCCTGATTGTGCAAGAAACAGTGTAGTCAAAGAGTGAGTGTCAATAAAGTCCCCCGAGAAAGGAGAAGGGGGTGGTCTCTCATGCATTGCTCTCTAGACAGCTGGAACAGCTCCTGGTTCATGATGGTTAACCCAACAGCTGTAACCCTGTCCTTTACTTTAAAAAATGTATTGGTTAAGCATCTTCATGTGGCAGAACCTTGGTGTAGTGAATGTAGATGATAATGTAATGGCACTAATGTAATGCAAAAGTCCAAATCTGGGACTCAAAAACTAATTTAAAGGTTACCCAAAAATAAAAATGTACACAAGCTGAAGTTGTTCCAACCCGTGTATTTCATTCTTCTACTGAATACACAAAAGAAGATATTTTAAAGAATGTTGGTAACCAAACAGCTGACAGTAGCCATTGAATTGCATATTATTTTTCCCTACTAAAAATAGTCACTGAAAAAATGGTAATTTCTATTTTTTCTTTTTCTTCTCAGAATTGCATAATACAACCTCGCAGTTCTGATTGTATTTTTCTCTGATCTGTGAGGCTTAAACTCAATCATTAATTATAAAGTCAGAAAAACGCACAATTATGAGGGAAGAAAAATCCCAATAGCCAGCTATCATGCACTCTATTTCAAGCCTTCTGAAGTCATATGATGGCTTAGTGTGAGAAACAAACAGAAATAAGGAGTAAATCCTCCCTCAATTAGCTGTGAACCACTTCATCCAGATTAGTGAGTCATGTACTGAATCAGTCTGACAAATCATTCAGACCTGGTTTGTGACCTGGAACAACCGAATCACTGAAAAAACACGGTAAATAGTGATTCATCCCTGAATTGGTTCTTGATGCCTTTCACATGAACTTTAATGAGAACAGAGCTGAATCATCAGGGAATGGCAAAGCTGGACAGCCTCAGTCATCAGTCATTTTCACTACATTGAGAAAAAAAAAAAAAAAAGAAGCTGGGGCATTCTTCAAAATCAAATTATTGAACTTTCTTGGACATACTCATGCAAATATATAATATCTATTAATGTTGCTATTGTTTATTTATGCCCTTTATAATTATATATTTTGTATTTTAATAATTATATCTATATTTATTGTATTGACATAAAACCTAAATTTATATTTAGTCATTTTGCAGATGCTTTTATCCAAAGCGACTTACATTTGGGGGATACATAAAGCGATTCTTCTTAAAGAGGCAAATAGATACAGGAAGTGCTTGTAAAACCAAGTTTAAGACATTTTTCAAATAAGTACAATGTAGAAAAATAAGGAATAAATAAAGATTTATTCCTAAATGTACTTATTTATTTTTTATGATGAAGCCAAGTAGTTTCAAAAGAGAGGGGTTTTCAGTGCTGAAAATCATCAGGGATTCAGCATCCCGGATAGTGGTGGGAAGATCATCCACCCGTCAGGAATGGTGAACGAGAATATTCAGGAGAGTGATTTTGAGCCTCTCTGTGATGGTACCACGAGGCGTCGCTATAACAGATCTCAGATTTCTAATTTGATTTCAGATTTGATCTGTGCAGCTACCTTTGGATCATCTAGGCTGAAATGAAAGATAGCGCTGTGTGTCTTCAGCATAGCAATGGTAGGAGGATTCATGAGCCTGTATATGGGACCCAGTGATGTTGTGTACTGTGAAGAAGAGGGGTCCAAGAACTGATCCCTGAGGAACCCCAGTGATGTGCTTTGGATACCCAAGCCACCCTGAAAGACCTACCAGTAAGACAGGATTCAAACCAGTGAAGTGGAATCCCTGTGATGCCCAGTGATGAGAGGGCAGACAGGAGGATCTGATGATTGACAGTGTCAAAAGCTGCAGATAGATCCAGCAGAATAAGAACTGATCTGGAATCAGCTTTTGCGATCCACAGGGCTTCCGTGACTGACAGTAGCGCAGTATATATACAATAAATATACAGGTCTAATAGTTTGTTTACCGTGTCATTTTTTTTTTTACTTTAGCCTAATGGACTCAATTTCCCATCATTCCGCGCTTATTGCACCGCCCTTGCTGGGGCGCCCCGTGTCTCACGTCAGTGTTGCGCAGATTCGGTTTGAACCGAAAGCGGAGTGTGACCTTCCCGGGCGGCGGAGACCGGCAGGAGACCGAGCAAGCGGACCCATGTCAGCACTCCCGTCCACAACCCTCGCCACGGAGATGAGCAACAACATAGCTGGAGACGAAATCGGGTAAGACACGGTGTGCTGTATGACAGTGTTTGCATGTACCGTACCCGTCCCGTCCCGGCGGAGTAAGATGCGCAGCGGGCCGGTGCCGAGCTCCGCACTAACGCAGGTGCACCAGTGAACTCCTTCAGTTTGACAACGACATGCTCTCGCTTCACTGAACTGATAAAATGTATGAATAAATTAGCAAAGAACTAGACTGACAGAACAAGCATCAGCTGTCAAACTGCAGGCTTCTATCACTGTTTTTATGCGGTAAGTTTCTTATAAACAAACTGCAGTGTTTTATCACTCTCCTTTTAAAAAGTACGTTTAATAAAACACAAACTGGAGGTTTATATCGGTTTCTTTCTTTCATATCGTACGTTTTATACTCGAACTAGATTTTTGTATGTGCTCTTGTTCTGTTAGTTTAAAATCACAAACTGAAGGCTTGTATCACTCTGTCAAATCAAATTTTTCGTTTTTTTAATTTTTTTTTTTTAATATATATAATAATCATGCTATAAGGTGTATAATCAGACCAGAAGAGAAAGTCCTGCATGCACAGCCTGCTTAGTTCACATCGTCCAGGTAGATCATGTCTGAGATGGTTTGGGAGTGGATCTCTGGGTTATTCAGATGTATGGTTGATTTCTGCTTTTGACTCGTTAGACCGCACTGATCAGTCAAGGGCAAATGTGTTTTCTCTCATGAGCTTGACTCATGTTCCTTTATGAATGAACACAAATGCATTGTGACGTTTCCTCATCGTTGTGTTGCAGGAAGCTGTTTGTGGGTGGATTGGATTGGAGCACCACCCAGGGTGAGTGTAACTGTTGTATTAACCTTCTTATAGTCTCATACGGTAACATTAGTTGCTCTTCAATATTGCAAGTGGGTGCACTGCAAGCCTGTATCACCATAGTGTGTGTTTTTTCGCACTGCTGGCTTGATGCATGCTTTAATATTCTCCATTAAACTTATATTTGCTCTGCATGTTCCCAGAGCAGAAACCAGGCTGTCACTCAGGGGCTGAGCTTGTCTTTTCAGTATGTGGGTGCAAGTGAGAGAGCCGGTTAGACGCGAGCTCCAGAAATCGGAGAAAGCATGTATCAAATGGCATGCGTACAATGCAATGAGGAAATCAATGGGAAAATAATCTAATATCGTTTTTTTTTCTTTTTAATATGCATTTCATATAATGTTATACATTTCAAAGCAGTGTTAGTTGTACTTATTCCTGTCATATGATGGTTTTATGTAATGTCAGTAATTGTGTGTAATGTGGTTCGTGCTTTGACATGTTGCCGCATATAAAACCGAATTGTAATGTTCTGAATTTTGACCTTTGGTACATTTATGAAGTGTGCTGGCACATTTATAAGAATACATTACTTGTATGTCATATCAGCTTGCTCCACTGGGATATGTATCGCTGTTTAAAATTCATAAACTTGTTTAAAAGTTTGGGGTTTGTAGTACGGTCTTAAAAAAAAAAAGTCTCAACCAGGCTGCATTTATTTGATCAAAAATACAGAAAAACAGTAATATTGTAAAATATTACCACAATTTTAAATTGCTTATTTTAATATATCTTATAATGTTATTTATTTATATGCTGAATTTCCAGCATCATTACTCCAGTCTTCAGTGTCACATGATCCTTCAGAAATCATCCTAATTTGCTGATTTGCTGCTCAAGAAATATGTATTTTTTTATCAGGATTGCTCAATATTTATGCAGCGCAGCTAAGGCATTTTAAAGCACAGTGCTAATGCTGATTTCTAATAACTGAAATAACAATATGTAGGTAGGTATAATTTATATAATACATCTGCGCTGCATTGGGCTGTCGTGCATGTGTTGTGTTCTCAGCTGGTGGTGCTTCAAATCCCAGATATTACATTGTTTTTTTTTTAAGGCTGAAGGCAATTAATGCCAAGCATTAATATGTCTGGTTTGGCTCACTTCTGCCAGTTATCAGAGACCCAGCAGCACCAGTGAAGAACCACAGTTTTAAATGCATCAAACGTTCATTATTCCTTTCCGTGTGTTGTTAGAGACGTTGCGAAGCTACTTTTCTCAGTATGGAGAGGTCGTGGATTGTGTCATCATGAAAGATAAAAGCACAAATCAGTCCAGGGGCTTCGGCTTTGTGAAGTTTAAAGATCCCAACTGCGTACGGAGCGTCCTGGACACCAAACCTCATAACCTGGACGGAAGAAATGTGAGGAGAATTACTGAGAAACCTATTTTTTCCAGTTATGATAAATGCATCATATTTTGTATTTTTCACTTAAAACATCTGCATCGTTTGACCTCAAAATCAAGTGTTCTTATGGCATGCTGTTTTGAGGGTTTTTACTAAATAAGTGTTATCTGTTTATTCTCGTAGATCGACCCAAAGCCTTGTACGCCAAGAGGGATGCAGCCTGAGAAGACTCGGGCAAAAGACGGCTGGGTAAGAAAACTTGAAAATCTAAAACCACTTGAAATGTTAGTTTTTGCTCATTATACAGACGATATCATGTATTGTTGCTTGTCCAGTCTTTGCCTAACTCTAAAGAGGCTCAAACATTTTGTGTGTTTGTGTGTGTGTTTTAGAAAGGAAGCAAAAGTGACAGCAATAAATCTAAGAAGATATTTGTGGGTGGAATTCCTCATAATTGCGGCGAGGTTGAACTCAGGGATTACTTCAACCGATTTGGAGTGGTGAGATGGACACAGATGCAGAAATGTACCATTTTAGTTTAATCAAGCTTTATTAATATCAAGATAAATTCCATAATAATGTTAAAATGGTGTCTGAAAGGTTACTTGGTCGTGTTCTTGCTTATTGATCAGTAACCTAAACGTGCAAAATCATAAATATGTCCTTGCGTTTGTATTTTCATCTTTATATGAAGTGATCTTCACCAACACTGAACTGAAATATGTTTTATATATGTTGCAAGGTCGGTTTGGTCGTTCACGGTCCTGTTCTCTATTTTGAAGGTCACAGAGGTGGTAATGATCTATGACGCAGAGAAACAGAGGCCTCGAGGTAATCCACACATTCATATTCGCTCCCATTGAGTCTTTCTCTCACCTCATGCACAAGACAAACTATTCCCTCCCAAAGAGAAGAGAACATCGCGCAGGCCATCTGCCCCTGTCATGAGTGTAATGCTTGTTTCGGACTCTTGCATGGTGTCAAGGCAAATCAGCGGCATCCACATGACACGCAAACATTTGCATCAAACATGCTCAGTCAAGTTCAGAGTCTTTCACATCTGCTTGTGCCTTAAAGGAATAGTTCATCCAAAAAGTCCCTTTTTTTTAACTCAATTCAAACCTGTATGATGTTTTTCTTTTGGAACACAAAGGGAGAAATTATGGAACTGTCTTTGCGTTTGTGTGTGTTTATTATTATTATTTTTAATAACTGAATGTGAGTGCTGTTTTTGAATAGATGCTTGCTAGATATGTTTATTAAAAAGTACTTTAATCTGTTCAAAAGACTTCGAACATAATGTTTGACTTTCATGTTCGTCTTTTTAATAGTGTTTTTTGGAGATTAAAAAATAGCAAGGGCCTCAATGTGCCTTTAAGACCCTTCATAGCTGCATAGAATTTTTTTTTTTTTACCAATTTCATCATTATAAAAAGAAAACGAGTAGTGTGAATATTTTTCAATAGAGTCCAATTTTGTGTTCCATGGGAAAATTAAATAACTGGATAAAGTTAGATGAAAAAAATCTATATTTCAGTTTTCAAATACAGTTCATACCTATTTTCCATAACAGCACTTATTATCATCTGAAAACACACTGTGGCCATGACGTGGTCCAGCTGGAAAGTTAAAGTAGAAACAAAGCCATAAAAAAAACCCCAGCTATTTCATCTAAAAATCCTGTTTTACACAGTTTATGGAAAGATTGCAGCGCAATGTTTACATTTGCTCAAACCATGTTTTCAAGAAAACAGAGCCGTTTCCTTTGCATTTACTGTTTGAACTTACAATGCTTTTCACATTTCACTCTCATTGGGTAAACGTGGAATAGTTTGTCATGTGAACATTTGCTAGCATCTTATTAAATTTCCTGAATCACTGAAATTAATCTCCATTAACCTTAAGACGTGTTCAATGAACATTTACATTTGATTGATCGGCAAAACGAGTGTGTATAGCAATGTAGTACATTTAAGTAAGCCTTTTCTAGCTTTCTTTTCATGTGCCTGTTTTCCTTTGTCAAGCGTTTGAATGCATTAACGTTTTTACCTAAGATATGTCTGTTCTTTCTTGTAGGATACAATACAGATAGTGGCACCACACAGATTAAGGCATGGTGTGAAACACACTCATGCTTGTTTCTCTGGTGTAAACATGGTTAATGCTTCAATTTGTGCCCAAATATTGTCCGATAATTTCTTCAGTCACATAAAACAAGTCTCCCTGATCCACTCTGTTTGCGTTTTACTCTTCGTAATAGAGGAAGTACATACCGTCTAGCTGTTAAGTCAGGTTTGTGTTCTCAGTATGCTGGATAGCACAATGTTTTGACTGTAAAAGGGAAGGGCATTTTTTGAATGTAAGTGCAATGGGGATGAATTCAAGGAGTGCTGTGCATTACCATGCAGTACTTTCAGCATCGCAAAACCCACTTCAGGAAGTTGTCTCTCTAAATTAATCTCACTTAAAGCACCAGTTGTCAAAGTATTGCTTGTGCAAATTCACCGCCTTCAAAAGTAAATTGAGTTCAGATGCTGTCCAGTGTGAACGGCACCTAAACAGGACCTAGTAAATGACAGATTTTCCAGAGAACTAGTCAGTTTTGAGAAGTCTGTAACAGACATGAGCGCATTGAATTGACTTTTTTTCTTCTTTAATGAAACCAGGGCTGACGATGAAGGGCAGGGTGAGTATATTTAGTCCTCGTTGTGCTCCACATAGTGTACGAATTCTCAGACCTCTTCAGTCTCAAAGGACGCGCAATCGGAATCAGGTTAGATCCCAAAGTGGAGATTCTCGCAGCCCAGTTCTGCCACAGTTATCTGATCTGACGGAAACTAGTTCACACTGGTGGATCTGGCACAGCTAAACTCAGCTGCTGCTGGAGGATTGTGCTCCGTCTTATCTTGCAAGTGACCTTGGCGTCCGGCGGCCCACTTTGATAGTTCTGACTACGCGACCCCTGCACGCCTCCAATGCCGATCACTGAAATTGAGCATTAACCAGGGTTACACCACACGAGAACCTGGGCTGCATTCAATGTTTCACAAATATCCTTATATCCTTGTGGTGCTTTTGATGCAGTGTTTCAATCTCTGTTCTCTCGGTTTGCCCAAAGTACCACAGCATTTTGGGAAGCTTTGAGAAAAACCAGTAAAACCTCTAGTTGTTATGATCGTTCTTGTTATACATTGATAACTGTTGCTCACATTTGTTGTGTAAGATTTGGGGTGGTGATGAAAGTGAGGTTCGGATGAAACTTAAAGGGCAGAAAAATCTAATTTGACCAATCTGATACTGGTGAGGTTGCTTAAGACCTGTCTTCAGTTATCGAATGCCCTCTGTGGCTGTTAATCATTGAATACGTTCAGGGTTAAAGTATTGAAAATCCATAACACTTCTGTCCTTTCGGGCCTCCACCTGTGACCTTTCCTGGTGACCCGGGCCGTGATGTCATCTGAACCTCAGGGACCCCCCGCCCCATCCCTCTTATGTTCTTCTAGCTGTTCTGTCCCAACACCTTGCTGCTCTGTTGACTTTTGATCGTTGGCTAGGTTTTGGATTTATTACTTTCGAGGCCGAACAATCAGTGGACCAGGCTGTCAACATGCATTTTCACGACATCATGGGCAAAAAAGTGTGTAGTTGTAGTTTTATTTTCCCCTACAACAGAAACTAAAGCTTGGGCGACCAAACATGTGTGTAAACGAATAGTTCGAATTCGAAAATTAACATTTAATGTGCGAGGTACCTTTTCTCATTCGCAAAAACATAGTTTCTCTCCCAGTCCAGTCAATATATTGAGCAGAACTATTGTGTTTTGTTTACCTGACTCATCCTATGAAAGGGTATAATTTTATACATTTGTACATATATTTCTGACCATGTTAGTTGCCCAAGGCTTGGTTCATTTGGACTGCTCCTTTAGGTGCTGCAATGTTATTATATAAAATTAAAACTAACATATATTATATATTGAACCTTAAGTGTTATATCAGCACTCACCTAAAGAACCGGTTGGTTTCCTTTTTCTTTAATGTTTTTATTCAGGTTATTACTGTCAGGTCACTTACTATTTGAGTTCTATAATGATCCCAGAAGGCAAATCTCAATTAAGTGACCTCAATATTAAAATCTCCATACTGTGTCTGTTAGTTTACTCCAAATGGGCTTTGGGCGGGTGGCAAGCGTCTCTGTGAAGCGTAAGATTATTGTCTGATACTTAGGTGTATTAGTCTGTTTCGAGGGATAGCGCAAGACTGAACAAGTCGCATGACGTGTTATCTCACCTCGCCAGCTCCACACCCAGCATGGCCGGTTTGAGGTTGATCTGCGTTTTGCAAATAAACCACTAGCATTTCTCACATTTTGTTTTTGACTAATAGCCTCATTAATGCGGAGCGAATGACAGGGGCTCGTCTCAGACTTTTTGCGTTTGGTCTCCCGAGGCATTTCCTTGCTTTGTCACGACTGCAGTGTGCTGATTTAAAGTGAAAAACCAATTCCAGCAAGTTCGTTCAAGACTCCAGAATAGCTCTGTAGTTTTTGTCCTACATTGAGTCTCGCTCGCTGACGCTCTCCTTGACTTGGGTTTGTGTTCCTGAAGGAATCAGGTACTACGGTACCTGGGCTATTGTTCTTCACATGACATTATTTCATTGGGGCTTTAGGGGGGTGGGGCCATACCTTATAAAATTAGAAACTGGAGCATATCAAACTGTGTATCAAATCCCAGCTCTACTGTTGGACATGAAGACTGGTGTGAACCCTCCCATCACTCTGAGCAGTGATGCCCGCGGGAGTGGGGGGGGGGGGTGTTGCTGATTCGAGGGTTGCAGACCACTCGCTCAAACTGATACATAATTAGGTCGACAGTGAGAGAGGAGGAGAGAGACGAAAAGAGAGTGGTTACATACATGTATGCTGCTTTCCAACCGAAAAATATTGTCTCTCGCTCTTGATGCAAGGTGACCCCAATAACTCACCCCCTTTAGAGTCTCGGCTCTATTTCTGGATCTCCACTTTAACTGGAGTGAAACTTGCTTGTGTGTGTTAAACTACGTGTATCCATGTTTTTAAATCTGAGTGGCAGGTAATAAAATGCCATTCACCTAATTGGATAATTCTATAATTGCTAAGAGAAGCATTGCTCTGGGATGCACGATGAATCGTATTTTATTCCTGATCACGATTTTCGCTTCTCTCAATTTATTAAGCAGAATTGTTTACGAGATTTGCCTGCTGGATTTTTATCCTGATAACATTTCATTTTAAATTGTAATTTGTGTAATATATTGTTTTGGTAACAAGCCTCCACAAGCTTTCATGTTTGCGGTTGCCAGCTTTCAAGAGTTTAAATCCCCCATTTAAAGTTTTGTAAAACTCGATAATTTTTCGGCCAATTGGTTTCGTTAATCTTTCCAACCTGGCAACCATGCGCACACATACTCTCTCTCTCGCTCTACTTTACGGAAAAAGTGCAGATAAGCTGAAAACACAGGTAAACGTTTTGGATTTTTAGCAATCTCTATTGAGTTATTCTGCATAAATAACAGCGTAATAGAGCCAGTCTGTTTTCTTTCAGGCAGTCGTTTGCGCAAATAAATCTGCGAAGAAACCATGCAAGTTGACGTTCTCTTGATTTGTGCTTATGTGGGAAAAAACGTTTCATTGATCATATTTATATTATGCGAGCGCGAACTCGCGTTAAGATCTGCTTCCTTCCAATCAACAACCGTTGGATTGAACCTAGTTTACTCCCTGCATTATTTTATTTTTTGTTAATCAGTTTCAGTTTAATGTAAATCACAATACAGAAGAAAAAAAATGGTTACTACTACAATTACATCACAACTTTAATAGAGTCCGAAGACATGTCTAGAGAACAGAATATTGACTTTGGGGTGGGATCTTTTAATTTGGGCCTATAAGCATTTGGCATAGATGTGCACTAAAATCACTAAGAAAACCTTAGCTACCGTTTAGCCACACCTTGGCAACGAACCACAACATCCTAGCATCATAAACGAGGAAAAACACCATGCTAACTTTCTGTAGAAAATTTGGAAGTCATATTAATTTCATATTTGACACAGTATGAAGATTCCTCTCTGATTAGACTTTTGTCTCTCCTTTTTTATTCTCTGCATGTTAATTATTTGGTACAATTAGATTATCATTTAAACATAATTGACCCTTTTATTTCTATTGCCGTATCTAAACTGAGGTTCTTAAGCATTAGCCAGGGTGAGGTAAGTCTTAATTTTCTATCAGCAGTTTATAACTATTTAAAAGAGCTTAGATGTAAGATATATGTAGGGACAGTGTTTCTCAGGTACGTCTACGTATGTTAATATTTATTCTTAAGTTTGCTTGATTTGACATATAGAGTTTTAGTTAACCTATATGTCCCTTTCTTACCCAAGTACCTCAGAAACATTGGTTTTAAAAGTAATCAACTAGAAGAGACCAACTATATCCCATTCCATCTGGACTAGGGTCATGTATTTGGCCTAAGTAAGAGTATCTTTTCAGAGGTGAGGGCTAAAGTTTCTGATAGGTGAGTGGGGGAGGTAGGCAGTATGAAATTCTCCTCTTGCTAGTTACAACCTCTTGTCCTTTTGTGCAGGTTGAAGTGAAGAAGGCGGAGCCACGGGACAGCAAAGCTGCCGCCCCTGGTCAGCTGGGAGCCAGTCAGTGGGGGCCCCGAGCCATTTTAAGTGCAACCAATGGCTGGGCAGCACAACCGGCTCCGGGCTGGCAGCAGAGCTACACGCCTCAGGGTGAGTGATGTACGGTTCAATGTATAATTCTGATTCAGTTTAATGGTCTGTTGGTTGTGAGATAAAATGTGTTTTTTTTGTTCCAGGTGTTTGGGTGTCTACAGGTCAACCACTTGGTATGTTATGTTTTATTCTTCATTCAGAGATCTGACTAAAAGGCCAATTCATACCATGCCCAAATATACTTTATATGAGTGTGTTCTTCGAGTCTGTCATTCAACATTAGCGTGTGGCCCACAGGCTGAATAATGCAAGGACATTAGATCTCTGCAAAAAGTGTGTGTGTGCATGTTTTAAGACTATAAAGACTATAAGCTTTCTAGAGTTTATTATAAACTAGCATTATGACCCAGAATCTGACACTCCTAAATTTACAGTCAGGAGCTGCTGCTGTTCCAAGCAATTGACACCGAATTGCAGATAATTTGAAAGTGAAAGTAAACTGTGCACAGGCATTGACAAGCTTTTTAAAAGAGAAGGAAAGCCAGGAAAAGAGGGGAAACCCCAGCGAACCCCAGTCCTGGTGATACCTGTATTACCGGTGTTGTCACAGGGTCGATTAACTGGTGGGAAACTTTCCTCACCGTCACAACCCTACCGTGATAAAAGCTGAATTTAGCAGTTATAACTTCAGTCTTCAGAACTGAACAGCATTTATTTGAAATAGAAATCATGAATTACAACTTCTAAAGTACTTTCATTTTTGATCAATTTACTGCAGTCTTACTGAATAAACATCTTAATTTCTTTATTCATATATTATTTCATTGATATTAATATTATTATTTCTTTATTAATTAATAAACTTTTTAGTGTGCATAACTGGTGGAGAAAATAGTTTGTAAATATTTTACATGTTGCATGTTCAGTGGCATCAGACTTGAAGTGAATAGGACTTGACTCGAGTGAGTTTTGACTAACTGAACCCCCTCTGTGTTTCAGCTGGGTATGGACCTCCTTTACCTGCTGGCCGTGGGGCACCCGCACAACCTCCTTCTCCATTTAATGCATTTCTAGTTGCAGCAGCACCGCCTACAGGGGGATTTGGGGCACCTCAGGGATACCCCCAACAGGGTTTTAGCACACAACCTCAGTTTGGTAGGTTTCTTTTATATTTTTACAGTACTAGAGTTATCATTTCTATATATGACCCATAGACAAGTGATATTAAAACTGCAGTATTTTTTATAAAAGGTACACATATGGGTAAGCTGAACAACCTCAAACAAGATTTTAAGATCTTGGCATTATTTTTCTTTTTCTACATAGGATATAGCTTTGGTACACCTCAAGGTGACCAGTTTGTAGCACAGGGAATGCCTCCCCCTCCTGCCACGCCGGGTGCAGGGACTTTAGGTTTTGCCCCGGCGACGACTCCCTCTCAGGACCTGAGCAAAGCCCCCCAAGCACAGCCAGACTTCTCCTACAGCCAGTATGGTAAGAGTGCACTAAAACGTGGCAGCAAACCACCGCAGGGGTTCTGCTTCCTGTTCACACCGCTGAATGGGCATGATGACATCACATACACATGCTCCCGCACAGACCCTCAGTCTAATAACCCTCAACCCATGCCTTTAGATTTTTGATACGCGGTCTGTGGGGGTTTCTCCAGTGGTATGTGTGAATTAGATCATCCTGTACTGCAATGCTGCTTTTGACCAGATAGCGCTTCATCTAACGCAGACAAGGGTTTTCATCTGTAGATGTTTCAGCGTTGGATGGTCGCAGTACATGTGAGATTTCACAGGTAGATTTAACTGACTTCAGACTTTGACCAAGTATAAGGTAGACAAAGAATGGCTCTTGGTGCAGGTGCCGACACCATACGGAAATCTAGAGCATCCATTAAGCTATGGAAAATAAAACTGAACCTACAGAAATAGTCATAGACCACTAGCTCATAAAAGCCGCCAGAGCTAAAAGCATCTAGAAGTCATGTACTGTTTGGGCTACAAACCTAAATGATGCCTCCAATCATGTAGCTTCTTAGGAATAGGGGTGCAAATACTTTCGCAAGTGATTGGACATTTCACCTGTGAGAAAGGCCCAATAAAATGCTTGCCCTTACAGAGATAGTGCACCCAAACATGACAATTCTGTCATCATTTACTCACCCTCATGTCGTTCCAAACCCTGCAGAACCCAGAAGAAGATATTCTGAAAAATTTTGGCAACTGAACAGAGTTGACAAAAAAAACAATTGTCTCAAAATATTTTATTTTATGTTAGAAACAGGTCATATAGGTTTGGAATTACATGAATATTGATCCATATCAAGGCACAATAATCGGCCACAACACTTTAGCAACACACTAACAACCACTCAGAACATCTTAGCAGTCGCTCAGTAATGTCCGTGCATCCTCCCAGAACACCTCAGCATCTACGTACCTAGGCAAAATCTTCGAACAACCTAGCAACAGCTTTGCATCTTACTATCAACAACTCTCATCTTTGCAACTGCGTAAAATCCTGGCAACCTCTAAGATGACCATACCAACCACATAGCAACACTTTAGCAGTCACCCAGATCACATGACCAAACCACATAGCAAAGACACCAGCAGCTGTCTATCTAGTATTGCTCTGGTCGAGTTTTTCCACATGCAAGCACCACTCTCATTTGCTTCAGTTTTTTTTTATATCAGGCTCGCATTAAAGATGTAAATGGGCAGCTTTACACCCGAATCAATACTGAAAATATCAGTATTGGGCATAACAAACTGACCGGTCAGGCTATCTGTGTTGGCTGGCAGTATGTATGGGTGGTCTCATCAGCCTCTGCTTTGCTTCCATTCATCAGCACCTTGATGGCCGAGCAGCCTGATAAACACTCATTTAGAAAGAGCGTAGGCTGGATCCATCCACATGTTCTGTTCATGAGCCCTGAGAGCAGAAGAGGGCAGTGTCACCTGGGTAGGAGCTGTAAGCTAGTGGTTAAGTCGGACTCTCTTTGGGTCGAGTCAACCTGGTCTCCTCATCTCCCTGCTAGGCTTGGGTAACTATCCTCAGGACCCCTCTGCCTACGGACCAACGCGTCCTTCTCACAGTTATGTACAGGAAGAGCAGGGATATAGCGCAGGTAGGTGAGCACCTGCATCCTACAATCACTCAAACCCATCGAACAAACATCAGCCTGTGGACCCATAAGGCTTCTGTTTCTCATGCATCCCATGTACAATATGCATATGCCGTATGCATATTCTACATCAGTCTCTTCCGTTTTTCACGGGATATACTAAAGTACAGCTACATGTTATCCGGGAGGCCTCGAAGACGCATGTTTCAATGAAATAAACTACACTTTTGTGCTTTCTCTTGACTTGAATCTCTCGTGAAGCGCCATTGGACAATATTGTAACTCGTACGGATTGTAGCTGTAGTTTATTATATGAACACAACTGACGGCTTGCTTCAGATGTTCTTTTTCCAGTCACTGCATTGCTTTGCTGCCAAAAGGATGATCTAATATTGCCTCTACTGGGTTTTCTGTGGATTTTGTGCCCCTCATGCAGCGTGTGACGGTCACACCTCAACAAATCTGTGCGGCAATTCAATTCTTTACTCGACTCTTAAAAGTAATCAATTTCTCTTCATTTGTGTTCACACGTAGTCTAATGTTTCGCTTTCATCTAGAGACTTTCGAATAAATTTTCTCCGAAATGCATTTCTGCCTTGGTTTTCTGTTTGACTGCTGTTCAGACTGCTTTGAATGTGTTTTTCATGACCTATTTGTCATCATACTTTTGTTTCCAGCTGTTTTGGCCATGTACACACTGCAAACCTGACTGAGCAAAAAGAAACATGGATGCCAACAGTTCAATCTGCTTGTGTTGCCCATTTTCAACCAAAGTAATATTAGACAGATGCATGGAAATTAGTAAACCACGGTTGAGTGAATTTGGTTAAAAATTAATTTGTCTTTGTGGACAGAATGGGACTTAACTCTCATACATCTAAAGTATACTTCAGTTTCGCTGCAAATAGTTAGCGTATGTGTACAGCTGAATGCATTCCCATTAAAGTATACTCTATATGACGGTCTGTGCTCACTAGAAAGTTTTATCTTCGTTCAGTGTCTGCACTAATTCTCTGGAGAAGACATGACCGATCAAAATGTCTGTGTACTTGTTTAAACTAGAGTTCCAGATATCTGTTAACCCTTTAAACAACTGCTCATTAACACAGTTGTCTGTTTTTGTATGGTATGGTTTCCATTACCTAAAACTAGCAAATACAATCTGCTCTCAATATTTAGACCATGGATTTATGATAAGAGGTCCCATCCAAAACACAAGCAAATCCCAGTTTCTTTACTTTTGCATGAGCGGAGCACAGATTATTTTATATAATGTGGCACCAATCACCATCGTTCTCTAGGAGTGGAATAAGATTTGTGCAATATATATGCAGTATAATGACCCTGAAGAATTATTTTAAGAATGTGCTACTTAAAAAGTTATGTATGTAGGAAGTCAAACATTTAAAAACAATCAAAATCTTTAACGCCCACCCCCCATACACACACACGTTTTATTGCAGATAAAGTGACTAATTTGGACAAAATTATAGAATTTAGATGAAAATTTTAATAGAATTGATTTCCTTAAAAGGGTCGTTCATCCATAAACTGAAAATTCTGTCATAATTTTTTTCTCCCTGAAGTTATTGTACCAAACAGTTGATGGTATCCATTGAGTTCCATAGTATTTTTTTTTTCCATAATGTAGAAGCCAACATTTTTCAAAATATCTTCTTTTGTGTTCAGCAAAACAGGTTTGCAATAACTTAAATTAGAGGGATACTCCATCCCAAAATTAAAATTTTGTCAGTAATCACTTATCCCAATGTCGTTCCAAACCCGTAAACGCTTTGCTCGTCTTTGGAACATAATTTAAGATATTTTGGATGAAAACTGGGAGGCTTGTGACCGTCCCATAGACTGCCAAGTAAGTTACACTGTCAAGGTCAAGAAAAGTATGAAAAGCATTGAAAAAGCCAAAATATCTTAAATTGTGTTCCAAAGAGGAACGCTTTTACAGGTTTGGAACGACAGGGGTGTAAGTGTTTAATGACAACATTTTGGGATGGAGTATCCCCTTAATGATGACCTTACATCTTTGGGTGATTTTTTTTTTATTTATTTTTTTATACCATGAAAAATATAGTACACTTTTCATACACAAAAAAAATCACGTGCACTGTATGCATACCCTAGCATATGCGCAAAAACTGAAGGATACTTTGGGTTTATGAAAAGTGATGATTGTATTTAGCTGCAGTGTGTACATGGCCTGTACATCTCGAAAAGTATGAAAATCCACCTAACGCAAAATGTTGAGGGGTTACAAAAAGACATCTAGTAGCATGTTGTGCTTTAAAGTTTACTGGTGTTTAATATCACGTCCTGTGTATTCATGTCTGTTGAGACAGGTTATGGGCAGGACCTGAGTGCTTTTGGTCATAGCTTTGCAGACCCCAGCCAGCAAACTGCCTCATACGCCGCAGCCCCCTCCGCACCCTCATCAGGACCCCCTCCGGCCGCAAGCAGCTTCGGACGAGGACAGAACCACAATGTACAGGGCTTCCACCCCTACCGGCGCTGAGCTGCTGTCCCACCCCCAATGCAATACACATCGTCAGGGATACAGACGTTTTGAGTGCAAGAACTGGATTTGGGATGGTCTTTATGAACATTGCAGAGCAAATAAAAGGAGTTTTATTGTGTATAAATTGTGAACATGGGCTCTACTCTAATAATAGGAGACCACAGTACTCTTCTATATTTTGTAGTAGGACTGAACTACTGAAGTATTTAGCAATAGATTCAGAATGTCTGGTCAAACATCAGCACAGAACAGATGGACCAGACGTCAGCGACAGGGTCTCCCAATTATTCAGCTTTAATTATGTAGTGGGGAAATGTTTTTATTTTCAATTTTGTGAATTTTGTTTACTCTATGAGACTTTTCCATTTTATTTAAGTTTGAAATAGATTACAGATGTGTATTATACACCTAAACTGTGCAATTTTTTAAAGAATTTTGTACTAATATATGTGCGCTTTTCTTGATTTTTATTTAAGGACGTAGACTTCCCTCAGGTGGCTGTTGGTGCACTTTGCACTTATGCAAAAAAAAAAAAAAAAGAAGAAAAACACAAAAAATAAGAGTTTATTTGAAATAAATGATTTCAAGAAACAGTGTTGTGGAAATTCATTGCTTCTGAATTGCTTTTCAGGTCAATATGAAAATGTATTTTTTTCTGCATATGAACAATAACATTACATTTTTGTCCTCCAAATGTACATCAAATTTTACCACATCCCAACTGATAGATGCAAAGAAGGTACTTTATGTTTGAACCAATTAGGCACCTCATTCCAAAATGGATAACCAAATTGCATTGATAAAAATAAATGTTAAACAGTTTCAATGTCATTCTTTACAAATCAGACAAGAAGACTCCACATTCAATCTTAATCTTAGAAAATATTTGGCTGGGTAAATATTCATGATTTTAAGTGTATTTCTTTATATTTGGGTTGAAGGGGAAATGCAAGATATTTTATCCTGAATTTCTCCTACTGAGATGTCGAAAAATGCAATCTCCTCGTATACAACCAGGCAAGCTTTCCTTTAATGTATTAAACTGTAATCCTGATGCTTTTGCAAAACTTTGACATGGTGAAGTGCTAGGGGGATCTGTATTTGGTTGTTTGAAAAAATGGTTGTATCATGTTGACTGATAATGATTTTGTTATCCATAAAGTTAATAACAATATTCTCATTCTTTAAGAGAATGGCTAACAATTCTGCAACCATAACAAACAACAGGTGAACTAGCACAGCCAGTAATTATGTAATTATACAGCATTTTAATGAAATAAATACATTTTGGTCCAAAACGGGTGTTTGACTATATTCAAGGCTTTAAAAAAGTCCAGAAATAAATTAATCCATCATCTTCAATTAAACCATTATATTCTAAGATGTCAAGCACCAACCAAATATTATTAACCTACCCTTGAGGAACCCAGACTGAGTCTCACTAATTATTTGTGGAAGTCCTACTTTTAGTCTAGCAGCTATTGATCATCCCAAGTAGATATTTCGTAATCAATATTGAGAAGTGTAATTAGGCCATAAAACAAAGTTTATTAACAAACTGCCCACAACATTTGTCTCTTGACATCTTTTTCAAGATTACAAAACTATGGACTACCGCGCCATTCTATGTAGTCTCACAATATGAGGTCATTAAAGCTGAATGTTTTTTTTTTCTTTAACAAAACTGTTTACAATAGTTATAGAATAGAATGTCATGCCACCGGACAAGTCACCTTCCCAAATGTGTTTTTTGTCAACTATATGTTATTTAAATATAAATGGCTTGATATTTTCTTCAAGACTTATATACAGGTGCATCTCAATGAATTAGAATGTCAAAAAAGTGAATGTAGAAAAGTTAATTTATTTCAGTAATTTCACTCAAAGTGTGAAACTTGTGTATTAAATAAAATCAATGCACACAGACTGAAGTAGTTTAAGTCTTTGGTTCTTTTAATTGTTATGATTTTGGCTCACATTTAATAAAACCCCACCAATTCACCATCTCAACAAATTATTATACTTCATAAGACCAATAAAAAAAAACTTTTTAGTTAATTTTTGGCCTTCTGGAAAGTATGTTAATTTACTGTACATGTACTCAATATGTGGTTCTTTTGCATTAATTACTGCCTCAATTCGGCGTGGCATGGAGGTGATCAGTTTGTGGCACTGCTGAGGTGGTCTGGAAGCCCAGGTTTCTTTGACAGTGGTCTTCAGCTCATCAGCTCCTCTTGACAATAGCCCATAGATACTTTCTGGGGCTCAGGTCTGGTGAGTTTGTTAGCCAGTTAAGCACACCAACACCCTGGCCATTTAATCAACTTTTGTGGTTCTTGGTTGGTTGTGCATCTTTTTCTTCCAGACTTTTTCCTTCCACTCAACTTTCTGTTAACATGCTTGGATACAGCACTCTGTGAACAGCCAGCTTCTTTGGCAATGAATGTTTGTGGCTTACCCTCATTGTGAAGGGTGTCAATGATTGGCGTCTGGACAACTGTCAGATCAGCAGTCTTCTCCATGATTGTGTAGCCTAGTGAACCAAACTGAGAGACCATTTCGAAGGCTCAGGAAATCTTTGCAGATGTTTTGAGTTGATAAGCTGATTGACATGTCACCATATTCTAATTTGTTGAGTCTGAATTGAATTTATTAAATACATGAGTTTCACAATTTGAGTTGAATTACTAAAAATAAATTAACTTTTACTCAACATTCTAAGTTACTGAGAAACACTTGTAATGAATACATTCCATAAAACAACACTGAACTGAATTTACCACCTAAAAAGTCTAAGGTTGGTAAGATTTTTAAAGGTGTTTTTGTAAGTCTCTAATGCTCACCAAAGCTGCAAGTAATACTCTGAAATATTATGTCAATCTAAAATAATTTTTCTATCTGAATACATTTTCAAATGTAATTAATTCCTGAGTCAAAGATGATTTTATTTTAGCCTCATTATTATTTTAGTCTTCATTGTCAAACGATCCTTAAGAAATCATTTAATAAGCTGATTTGTTGCTCAATAATTCTAAATAACGTTCTAATTATATATACGTTAAAAATTTGAGTTTTGCTGTTTAATATTTTTGTGGAAACCATGATACACATTTTTTTACGAATTGTATAAGGGTATGTGTATGTCTCACTTATAACCACAATTTCAGCTTCAATGGGTTTGCAAAATTAAGTATGAATGTTCTGTGTAGCTTTAAATTTAAGAGGTCACGAAAGCTGAATGCATAATTACTATATATATATATATATATATATATATATATATATATATATATATATATATATATATATATATATATATATATATATATATATATATAAACAGTTTAAAATTACTAAGAGAGCTTAAAAAATGCTTAAATCAGCCTGCGGACCAGCTATGACCAGCCAACCTTAGGCTGATTTTCGCAGTTTATTTAATTATTTATTTAATTTTTCTATTTTTTACTATAATATGTATTTACGGTCACTATCGTTCAAGAAAATCCTGCTGACCTACATAGTGCCACAGTACGTTGATTTCTTTTTTGAACCGATCGATTAAATAAATAAAAAACGAGTGAAAATTAACTCATCGATTTGCTGTTAATAAAACCTCATCGTTTGACGTCAAAGTAGACTAATTCCATCCTCCTCCTCTCCGCTAGTCCGCGACATACATCCCCCTTAATAGGTCTTCCCTGAACTCTCGCGATATAATCGCGTCTGTCCTACTCTCTTCCTTTTCCGGGAGTCTCTCAAGATGGTAGGTTCACGTCTCTTTAATATCCAAGAATCCAAACGAATCTATTGTAAATATGATGCATGTCAGAGTAGAGAATGTGAATAAAGCTCACATAAGACTGGATGTACGCTCTCAGACCGTTATTTTTCCCGCGGGATGCAAGTTTAGAAGGTCGTTGGCGGTTTTAGAATTTTGGTGTACGTTCTAAATCAAGCGCGATGGATTCTCGCGTTTATTCCTGCATCCTTTTTAAATCGTATCGAATGGGTGTGTTTTGTCTTATGACTCGCTGTGTATGTGTTAGTTAACACGCTAACCGTTAACGAGCGGCCTGTGAACAGTGGCTGACGGTGTTTGTGATCCCCGCAGGCGGACGCCGAGCAGAAGAAGAAGCGCACCTTCAGGAAGTTCACCTACAGAGGTGTGGACCTGGACCAGCTGCTGGACATGTCCTAGTGAGTTTAACCTCTGTCCTCTCAACCTGTGAAGAGTGAGTGAGGAGAGAACGGTTTCCTTCAGTCCCTGTGTCACAGCAGTCTCCTGAGGGAGTATCCGCTTATCTGTCAGATGAGACAGTTTCTGCAGATTCATGAAGGAAAAGTTTGACTTTAAATACCAAATAAAGATTTTTTTAAAGATTATATTGATAGGAAAACGTCAGTTCGGTCTCTAAATGTCTGCTTCAGACTTTGAAAATAAGACCGCAGATTTTCATTACTTATCCAAGCAACTAGAATATGGAAGCAACTCAACTTTTCGTCAGTGTTGTTGATTTCCAGTGCAAATGCACACAAACACTCGAAGCAAAATCACTTAAGTGAAACTAAATGAAGTGAGGAACAAAAGTGGATTTAGAAAAGTTAACTTAATTCACGTGTTTTCGTTAACCACTGACAGATATTTTTGTTTTAAGCACAAACTAAATTTTGTTTAATTTCTCAGAAAAGACAACTTCTTATCAAGTAAATGTTTGCTGATTTAAAGATGTATGTATTGTAAGCCAGTCAGTTTTCCAGTGCATGCAATATTTAGACTTAAGATTTTTATTCATCACATACACTATTATATAGAGCATATGTGTAACCGGCAGTGATACACAAAGACTACAACACAGATGAAAATATAAATAAATATAGCTATGAAAGAGTTAACTACTTTTGCCATGAAAGAATTTTAACGCCATGACTTTGAATTTGAAATGACCTTTTTAGGCCAAATTGTAGGAATATTAATGTAGTCCATGTTCCTATGCCATTAACATTGTACATTAACACATTAAATAATACATGTATGGGTTTAGGTCTAACATTTCATGTAAGGTGATATTAAAAAGGTCTTAAATTCCACTTGTTCATATCCATAGGAACTCTGTTACTTGTAACCTGAGCTTACACACTTGCTCTTTTCCAGCCTTCTGAATTAAGGTTTCGTCCTCTGCTTGTGTAGAAGTATTGAATAAGTCTGTGTGTGTGTGTGTTCCTCAGTGAGCAGCTGATGCAGCTGTACTGTGCCAGACAGAGGAGGAGGCTGAACCGTGGCCTCAGGAGGAAGCAGCAGTCTCTCCTCAAGCGCCTCCGCAAGGCCAAGAAGGAGGCGCCTCCGATGGAGAAACCAGAGGTGGTGAAGACTCACCTGAGAGACATGGTCATCCTGCCGGAGATGGTCGGATCCATGGTCGGCGTGTACAACGGCAAGACCTTCAACCAGGTTGAAATCAAGGTAGGCATGAAGCACATCGTTAAAAGGTTTGTCCAAAATAGAGTAATAATAGATCATATTAGTTATAAAAAGTCAGTTTTGCACTTCATTCTTCTTAGCTGTTAGATCGGCTGTGTTTATATCGAAGGATGCATTGTGAATGAACATGCAGTGGTTTTGGATGGCTAATGATTGGTATAATTTGGTCTCTTTCCAGCCTGAGATGATTGGTCATTACCTTGGAGAGTTCTCCATCACGTACAAGCCTGTTAAACACGGCCGTCCGGGTATTGGAGCCACTCATTCTTCCCGCTTCATTCCTCTGAAGTAAAAAGTAATTGAGTATGTAAATAAAAGTCTCCAAATCAGCCTCTGATCTTCTCTTTCTTTGTGTAAAAGCTTGTATTGCTTGGCTTTTCCTTTCATATGCCTGGGAATCCAAGCTGGAGATAATCAGTTTAACTCTGATTAAAAAAATAAAATAATAAATTTAGTCTTAAAATGATTTCTAATTAGTTAAAATGGAAATTTCATCAACCTGATGATTTGTCTGAAATGCCAACTGTTTCACAGCATTCAATCAGGGTTTCTTAAGTATAGTCTTAACTCAAAATGAAGGCCTTAAAAGCCTTGTATAGATAGTCATGGCATTACATATTGCAAACGCTGTGTAAAAGGTGTTGGAATTTGCATCAAAAGACTTTGAAGTGTTGATAAAACATTTACTTGTAGAGAACATATTGATGTATGGTATGCTATTACATTAATGTTTTTTACTTTTTCATTGCTTGGTCTTAAAAGGTTGATATGTAAGAATGTGAGGCAGAAGCAGATCTAGCTCTTTCAACAACAGGGCTGGAGTACTTTAAACAAAAAGATGGAACCTAAACCTTATGAAAGTAAAAAAAAAAAAAAGTGAGCAGAACAAAATTCTGCTGTATACGACTGACATAACTCAGAAATTAACAATTTGATATTAGTCAAATAATATAAAGGCTAGTAATAGCCTGAAGTACTGTAAATACATAAAATGGTTCAATTGATAAATGCTTCCAGTAACAATATTGGCCTGTCATGTTACAGAATTTTGAATAATATTTCACTGAGTAAACATAATGCAAATCATTCATTCGAACAGGCTGGTGTCACCTATGATTTATATATATATATATATATATATATTACACACACACATAACCTTTAAAAAAAAAAGACACATACTTGGAAGTCGTGCTCTGCATTTAACCCATCCAAAGTGCACACACACAGCAGTGGGCAGTCATTTAAGTCGGGGGTTCAGTGCCTT
This sequence comes from Carassius gibelio, assembly GCF_023724105.1. Taxonomy (NCBI): domain Eukaryota; kingdom Metazoa; phylum Chordata; class Actinopteri; order Cypriniformes; family Cyprinidae; genus Carassius; species Carassius gibelio. The sequence continues at coordinate 17,854,687 of NC_068381.1, forward strand.
ACTCAAGGGCACTTGTGGTATTGAAGGTGGACATAGTGCTGTACATTCACTCCCCCCACCTACAATTCTTGCTGACCCGATACTCGAACTCACAACCTTTGGGTTACGAGTCCAAATGTAACATCTGTAGATTTATACCATCACTTGTTCATTGGTAGACCAGCTATTTCACGCGCTTAGATCTGATGTCCACTGGAGCGTCTGTACCAGTAGTGATGCTTTTTGGTGCAGTTGTTGGTCTTGTCAAGTCTGGCTGAGATTTGGAAGGCGACTTGGGGGCGGTTTTTGGTCTTGTTGTGTCCTCTGGAGGTTTGGTGGTGGTAGTCTTTGTGGGGGCTGATTCCTGTTTAGGTTTCGAGGCAGTTGGTGGCTGCCACAGGAAGAATTCATGTAAGAGAGTATTAACCACATCCGGGCACTCCATCATGACCATGTGACTTCCGTCATCAATGATCTTCAGGAACCCTAGCAAGAGGATCTATAAGGATGTGAACACAGGAGCAAAACGTTTGTGATATGTTTGCGCACCAATATCTGTGGTCAACTGCCACTAAAGCATAAACAACTTTATAGATGAGGCCCAAAGCTTGGAACATAAAATAACTACCTCTGCCATACGCTGGTCCTCTTGTACCGGTACAAACTTGTCGTACATGCCGTGAACCAGCAGAACAGGCACTGTGATTTCAGCATGGTAAACCTCGTCGCCCTCCGGCCAGTACTGTCCACTCATCATGGACTGCAGAACAAAGGAAGACACGTTGAAGGCATTGTTCTCTTTTAGTAGTTTCTTCTCTCTCGTTCCCTGATGGGCGAATCCAGACCTTGAGGAAAGAAAAAAGACATCTTTATTGGAAAAACAATACTATAAGCACAAGGTGTTGCCAAACAGAGATACGTGTGTTCAAGCTGGCAAAGGGAAAGGAAAGGACAAATGTAGGTTACACTTTATTTCGACAGTCTACTATTGACATTCCACTAATTGTACGTACATTTGCAACTAAATGTTAACTAAAGTGTTTTACGTATATTTACTCAAATTTACAGCTCACTAGTTGCCGAAATTCATCGAAAATCACAGTATATATGATGATCAGGGCATGTAAAGGGCAACGCCAGGACAAATGTGTCCTGTGGATGATTATTCTTACATGAGAAAGCTCCAGGTGAGGCACGGGGACAGGAAATTAAGGACACACGTGGGCAAATTGAAGACCGAGCAGAGACTTGGCTCGAGTGCTGTGGGACCACCACCGTTAATCATCACAACTTTATGAACTTGTTCCGGATACTCATGAGCCAGGAAGGTACAAAAAGAGACACTGCGAGACAAGAAAGAAAATGCTAAAACGAGTGGAGAAAATGTACAGTATCCGCATTTTATCAAGCAAATGAGTAAACCTCCTTACCCATAAGAGTGTCCTACTAAAATATTCCTCCTCTTTGCATATCGCTGGAAGATGATTCTAACATCCTCAGCCAGAGCATAAAAGGTATAGGCAGCGGGAATCTGTGGAGCTGAACTTGCACCATGGCCGGCCAGGTCCGGGGCAATGACCTCATAACCAAGTTGGGAGATATAGTCCAGTTGGCTTCCCCAGATATCCAGCGACCCCCCGACTCCATGTATGAAAAACAAGGCCACGTCAGGGTGGGTACCTTTGCAGCATGTGATCTTCCGCTCACAGTCTATCACAATGGAGCGTTTGGGTTTGCGTCGTCTGCGCTGCACTTGCTGCAGGTCCTGCTGGGGTGCAGGTTTGGTCTCTATAGCCTGTCCTGGAGCCGCCGACCCCGGTGTGGGTTCTGCGGCCTGGCCTGCTGTGGGAGCCTCACAGTTGGAAACATCCGTATCCACAGTGTTGACTCCATTCTGACAGCGGACCAGCTCTGGATGGGTGGCCTCACTGACATTCTCAATCAGAAGCTGTCCGTTTCGGTACACCCAGATTTTGCGCTTGCAGCTGACCGTACCCCCTTCCCCAGTCCCTGGCTCCTCAACCACTGGCCTGTCTGGGATAATATGTCGGACTCTCAGAACCCTTCCTGGCTTTACCTCAACAAATTCAAAACCATCGGTGGGCTCAGAGGACTCGAGAGGTACCACGACGTTAATAGACTTCCCTGTAAAGCAATAGAATATTCCATCCACAAAACTGGTGAACATGGCGAACACCTGGGGAAATAAGAAGTGCAATAGGCTTCTCAAAGATCCAGTGCTTTAGTACATGGGCAAATTTGGATTGGCACATATAATTTTGGCTGAACAATTATACACATAATGTGTTATATGCAAACCCATTGTGTCTTGCCACAAAGTACCCATAGAGCACAATGTTGCTTCAAACTAGTTTAATTCATATCTAATTCATTGTGATGTCTAACCTGACTGTGGTCTCTTAGGTTAAGAAGGTAAGTTGCATGTTGGTTTGTTTTTGCACCAAATGTAGTACTTTTCAGTCAGCCAAAGTAACTATTCTCACAGAACCACAGAATAATGGCACCAACTAGCTTCTCCATGAATTATATTCAATTTCGGTGCGTGAAATATGACACCCTTCCCAAAACTCAAACACCAGGACAAATTTTGTTAGGATCATTACTGGACATAAAGTATTAATACCATAAATGTAATTATTCATCAATGATCTTCATGCAAACGAATTGTGCCTCAAAATTTCCTCACAAGCATTATGAATTGTATATTTATAAAAGCTTTAAAATACATGACAACCAAACTATGAATCTATTTCCCCCCTCAATGGTTTTTAATGCTTTGGTCTTCTTAACATTGGGTTGGATTTTGTTCTGTTTTAATTATGAGATGTCAGTGTCACTGGACTTTATAATGCAAATAACTGAACACTTAGAATCAAATGAACATGGTGTGTACTTTGTGACAATCTACTTATGCCGTTTCATGAACAGTTAAAAAGGACTAATATTGAAATTCAAGTACATAATAAAATATATTTTTTTAATGTATACAGCTGCCAAGCAAAAATCGCATGTAAAAACTGAGTGAATACTTTTCAAAAGGATTTATATGTTTTCACAGTTCGGAACAGCCTTTCCTCTCGTTGACATTTTAGGTTGCATCTAATTTTAGCTATAATAAATAAATACATTGACATTTTCTGTCCCAGAAAAAGATCCAGATTAAAGCGGATTACACCTGCTGAGCATGTTACATCCTCACTGAAAACACGCACCGGCTGTTTCACATCATCTATGCATTGAATTTATTAAGAATTATAATGAAATCTATATTCAATTTGGCTTGACAAAAAAAACACACACACAAAAAAAAAAAACACGTTTAGTCTCTTTTTTATTAAGTCTCAAAAAAAAAAAAAGATCTCAAACAGAAGTTGGGAAGGCTTCATAAGAACAAGAACATACAGATGCAGGTGTAATTGTTTTAAGTAATGCTGGATCTCTTTCAGCTCGATTCTCCTCTGCACACTTCCCCCCAAAAGCATCCTTTACTTAAAACATTTTGCATGCATTTTTTTGTTACTGTTGATGGCTTCAGTATATTTCGCAGGGAAATGGCTTGAAACAGCGGACTTAACCTCACATCGTGTCTCCAGCCAAAATGAAACCAGTATGTGGTGGACTCGAAGCACACTTGTGTTCGTTTATTGTAGTTTATCACCCGAAACCACAGCTCACTGACTCCCTCTGCAGGTCAAGAGAGGAACTGCTGCATGACTGCACCTGTGATCTCAGAACTCCAAAATAAAACCACACATCCAGAGAAAGAAAAGACACTATTAAACTCGAACCTGGAGAAATCCCATCATGTTTAGAAGGCAAACTGACTGCAACTGAATCAGCAAACAGGGATCAAGTCAGATCTTGAGCTAGGCATCTGAAGGCAAGTGATCCGTTCATGATTGTGGAACGAACAGCACTGAAAACCTATATAACAAGGGGGAAGTGAAAGAGACTGACATCTGGATTTGTTTACATGGCCAGAAATTTTATCCTCAACATATGACAAAAGAAAAACAGTCCTTCCAGTGCTTTCATGCACACGTATACACCTGCTAGGAAGACCGTCACATGACCAACACAAAATACTACATCTAAATCTGCCGAACGTGGCTGTACATTTCCCTTTTTGGACACTGAAGAGAGATCCTGTGTGTTTAGACCCTGTGTTTGGAGTAGATCTTGAAAGCAGTAATTCACAGCTGAGATTATGATGATGTTTTTAAACTGCATTAATAGTCTCCTAACAAATCAAATTTCACACACGTCTCCGTAGCAGAAATTCGTTATTATGTGCTTGTTGAATATCACTATAACCCCCCACCCCATATTTCGCTGCTCAGAGTTCAGCAGAATCGTCAAAGCTGGCAGTGAAAGCCGTCGTGCCCCACATGTTCAGAACGGGGCGGGCAGGCTGGGCGAGGGGCACGGACTGCATCAGGAAGCACTCAGTAAAATAAAATAAAAAAAGCACACTGTAAGAGAAGTGTCCTTCCATTTTTCTTTCTGAGATGAAACTCCTGTGTGGTGTGCAGGTGTCTGGGCTTGTTGTGTCCGTTCTTGTGCTGTCGGATGCTGGGTTCCTCTAAGAGTCCTCGTTCATCTCCTGACTGTCTGTCCGGGCGATTTTGCGGGGAGGCGCTGGGCTGCCGCCCTCCCCTTCTGCTTGCTCCTGCTCTCGCTTTTTAGCTGCATTCTGCATGACATTAAAAAAAGACAAACAGAGGTTTAAAATCATCATTCCAGTAGCTAGATAGAGGTTTCTACGAGAATGATTTTTCAGTCCTGCTCCCGCTAAAATAAAAAGCAGCTTCTTACTCCTGCCAGACAACTAATATTTCTAAGAGGATGTATGGTTGGGTGTGACATCACATTCTGGGTGGGCTCGGGTGGGAAGCATGCAATCTGCAACTGCAAGCAGTCGATGATTGTTCACAAAAACATGCAATCTCTTTCGTATGTGCGTGGTTTCTTTCGCTTTGAAATCAATCAAGTTCAGCAAATAATGTCTTAGTAGGGTAGAAAAAAAAGACATTTCATCCAGAATTCGTCAATGTATTTTGTATGTGTATTTCATGTACAATAATGAAGCACATATACATCATTTGTTCATTCACAAAAAATGCATGCATGGCCCCTAAAGTCTGAGTTCTCTGTGGACACATTGACAAAACCAAGATTTTTGGTTAAATTCAACACAAACGCACCTTAAAAAAAAAAAGAGGAACTCGGACACACATCAAATGGATTGATCTTCTATGTAGATTTATAAACAAACATTGCATTGGACAAAATGACGTGAATCCAAAAGTTTTGAATTAAACATTCTAATTAAAATATGTAACATAGGTTTTTTTAAAAGTCTTATTTTAGAAGTATTAGGGATGCACTGATGGCTACAACTATCAGCCACCTGACCTTTCACCAGGAGTTTGATTGACATGCGATCTGACCAATCACAATGCAGATTCGGGCATTTTGTCTAACAAACAAACCAGATGGACCTATTTTTCACAGCGCGAGATTATGATGTGTGGCGTGAGAGCGCCACGGCTTACCAGACGTAGCAACAATAACGAAGGGGGGCGGGTTTATTGCAAAGGGTCAATTGTGATATTCGTCACTTGCTAACTTATTTAAACTTTTCCCATTAAAATAGAATTCAGTTTTGATCATGTTTTAAATTAGCAAAGTTAATGCATTCATGTATATTAGCTAGTTTATTGCTGCGTCATCAAATCATTTTCACTGAACATGGATTGGATCCATTTAACTTTCAACAAATACATTAGGAACAATGATACATATGAAATAAACTGCTTTCAGTAGTAAGACCTTCACTTCACACAGTTAATTAATAAACTATAGACCTTTTTCATGCATTTTTTTTCCACAATTGATCAAAAACCTTTTTGTGCATTTTTGTGCACCATTACACCCCAAATCACACATGAGGGAGGAGTTTTAATGTTATGAATTATGTGTCAGTTTATTAATCAACATGCAGTGGCTTAGTCAAAGGAGATCTTGAAGAACACTTGCCTTTTTGTCCCACTGTTGGTGAAGATAACGCAAAAGGATGTTTGTCTTCTCTGTGACGATGACTGCAATGAGAGAACCCCCCCCCCCCCCGAAAATTATGCTTCAGACTGAAACCAAAGTGTTTTATGAGAAACATCAAGTTCCACTTTCAATGTAGCACAGATCTACATGTTTAAAGAGCATTGGTCCCAGCACTCACTCTGTTCAGAGGGATACTCTCGTGTGGGCAGATACACCGACGGCCTTCTGTTCTGTGAGACGGATAGAAATGAGAGGTTAATGAAAATGTCATTCACAGCTGCAGCGTGAAAAGCAGCTCAATGAATATTCAGAAAGATGATGGCGAACATCTCACCGATGCTTTACATACGGAGTCCGCGTGAAATCTGCTGAAGTTCGTCTTGTTGTACACAGGTAGACCTTTTAGGAAATCTGCCTTCGAAACATTCAGTCAAAAAGAGGTTAGTTTAGCACCAGCTCCAATCAAACACACCTGAACAAACTACTCCAGGTCTTCAGGAGTACTAGAAAGTTACTGGCAGGTGAGTTTAAATAATAAAATGTACAACACTTATGCTGTATCCCAAAGCCTTCATTCAATCTCTAGAGATCTACTGAGACAGCATTATTGCACATGACATAATCCCAAACGGAAAGCATGACTTATTTAGCCAGCAATCAATGACAAGAGGGGACATGTAAGCTTTTATAGAAATGCACAACTATTAAACTCATGTAAATCAAACGTCTCATTAGCAAACATCTGCTGAGAGTCGATGAAGGGTGGTGTATGTCTGTCTTTGGGCGTCGCCAGTCTCCGAGTAGGTGTGTAGAGGATATAAGCTTTATCGTTTCGGTTTTTAATAATATTTACTCGAACAAAACTAGTAAGAAGAACATATTCAGTTCGTGACTGTTAAAGTAAAGCTTTGGCAAGGCTCGCTCGCGCTTCTCTGTGTGCTAACACATTAGCATGACATGTGTTAAAGTGATTTGGAAATCGTTCTAACACCAAATAATCTGAAAACCACGAATTAACATCTAATAACCTGATTTAAACATGCCAATTGTTTATTTCAGGCTGCTGTTGTAATAAGTGTAACGGTGTTATATGAAGCGGCCTAGCATGCTAACTCAATGAGCGAAGCAGCCTGTCAGCTGAAAGCGACCGAAATATCAGCGATATAGTTCATATTTCAGCATTTGAGATGATATTTCAGCGCCCAGTGCTTTTAAAAGTGCAGTTACTCAGCTGTGACGCGAAAATAAGATTAAGTTATGAATGTTAACTTACTTTGTCCATGGTGAAGTCGGTTCAGTCCTGAAGGTGTGTTTGTGCTCAGACAGGCCTGAACACTGACAGAAATCAGAAGCCGGTAAAACACACACACTCACTTACTCACTCTCTCTCTCTCTCTCTCTCTCTCTCTCTCTCTCTCTCTCTCTCTCTCACACACACACACACACACTCTCTCTCTCTCTCTCTCTCTCTCTCTCTCTCTCTCTCTCTCTCTCTCTCTCTCTCTCTCTCACACACACACTTGCTCACTGGACAACACACTAAAACACAAATAAATATATATGAACACAAATATACAGCTAGCGTTACCGACTGACAAGCGTCTCTCTCTGTGTGTGTGTGTGTGTGTGTGTGTGTGTTGTAATTTTCTGTAATACATTTGTTCATTATGGTGTATTGATTTTAATTTTATTTTAGAGTAAAGTTAGCGCAGTTTTAATTTTGTCTAATAATATACTTGATTATCTTCATTAATCCTGGTATTATATATTTAAAAAATTGGGTAGGATTTTATGGAGCAGGGTCCGATTGACCCTAAACTGGATTCAGTCCAATTGACTGTATTTTTTTTCTTTCATAAACTGTGAATATTAAAACAGTAACACGTTTTTTTTCTTCTGAAGCTCAGACAGTACAGCACTAGTACTGCTGAGTGATGCTAAACATGCATGAACTGATAAATATATGCTTTTGCAGTTTCTACAGATAAACCAAATGCATAAATGTTAATATCTTAAAAGGGTACTTGAGAAAGTTACATAAAATAATTAATAAATACAATAATAAATAGATGTATAAGGGTCTCTGTAGCTGCCTTTTACAATGAAATATAATGTTCATATTGACTCACAAACATATAGAGTGTAGAGTTGGGTAAAATGCCCCTCTATTGTTTGTTTTCCTCAAAATAACCAGCTAAAGCCAAGATACATTTTAGTTGTTGCTTAACTAATCTGAACATATTTGACTATAGTCAACTCTACCTTATAACCATAATATAAATGATTTCTGCACATTCCACAACACATAAGTATCTTAAAGTAAATTCATATGAATCAGCCATCGATTTGCCAAAATGTAAAATAGCTATGAACTATCAGAGCCTGTTGACCGTACTAAAAAATAAACTACTTTCTAACTAAAAGAGAAACTGAAAGACAACTCAGAAAAACAATAAAATTAAATCTGTTTATTATCCCATTTCAAATTTTACAAAAATATGACAAAATAAAATAAATAAATAATCCCATTCCCTAATGTTGTTTTTTATTTTTTAATAAAGAACAGTTTTACAGTGGAACATTGGAAGAGCTCATGATAGGTTTGTGAGGTTGCCTCATCACAATCACTTCATATTTCACAGTTCAACCCAATGTAAAGTTTCTTCTCAAGTTTTCCAGTTCTTCGATAACAACCCAGTGCAGCCTCATTATACTTGCAGCTATTGGTAGCTTAACTACTCAAATCATTCAATTAAACATTAACAGAAACATGAATGTTATGAGGCCAGAGCAGATGATCTGAGATGATGTGGACAGATACTGAAACACTGCAGCAGCCTCACGGTTCACGGAGTTCAGTTCAACCGAAAAATGCCTCTTACTTCCAATTCCTCACCAACTATTGACTTTTTCTACTCATCTATAATTAAAAACATTCTTACAGTCCATCAATCGGTGGACCTGAGTTACTCTATCAAAGGAATATCAGACCAAATAAAAGAGTGAAGAAAACAAAATACTGTTTTAGGTGACAGATACTTCCTTCCTAGATTATAAATGCTGCAATGTTATAACCAAATCCAATTTTTGCATATGCGATGCAATGCATATTGTATATAAGAATATAATAAAATCTTTTAGTTTCAGTTGTTTTGAGAAAACCAATTCATATTTGGTTAAAAAATATTTTAGACCAAAAGGAAGTATATTGTTGTAGTAATGCATGAATTTTCAATGAAATTTAAAAACAAAATCAACAACAACTGAAAACTGGCATATAACCATAATTAATGTCTTGGTAAACATGTACTAAACAAATTCAGAACATAAAACAGATTCAAATTACCATTCAGGCCAAAATATTAATGCAACAACTTCTGTTGTGCAAATCATGTCAAGCAAATAAAGAGCTAAATGCATAGTTTGTTTTGTTTTCTATGAAAGCTAGAAGTAAAAATGTAATAATCGATCACTCGAGGCACCTCTCGTTCCTTCATGACCTTACACTGGAATATAAACAGCTTTACACTGATTCGAATGCTTCATAGAAACCCTTTATAGGGTGTGACTGTGACACTCTGGCTTCTGTAATGGGTTTTGATAGCAACAACTGAGCACATTGTGTTAAGATAAGACCCTCCCATAGTTGCTCAGGACAAACTTTCTATGAAAAACACAAATACAAAAAACAGCCTCTAAAGACAGAGACATTTACGGCTTCCTTCACATTTACAATCCCAAGCACGTGCTTAGCAGCTGTACACAAACACAATACGTACACTAAAATAATGTGCAAAGAGGAGGCAAATATTAATTTTGCTTCAGTAAAAAAAAAAAAACTTGGTATTAGGTAGGGATGAATAAATTAAAGTTGGCAACAAGTAGATTAATAGTAGTGACTGGATTATTTCAGTAGTGCATTAATACAAATAAAATTCAGCATTTTCATATGTAATGAGGCTGTTTACATTGGCTTGCAGGATAATGACTCATTAATATTTAACTATTAAATCATTATCATAATTAATATCATATGCTACCAGTCAACAGTTTGGAAACACATTTGAAAAGTGTAAATAATAAGAAAAAATACAAATGGAAATACCTGAAATATATGTAAAATTTATATACATAATACATTATAATTACCAATAACAACCAAAAATGTTAACAAAATGATCTTATATTTAAGCTCCTTCAAAGTAAGCTTTTTTCTTGTTTTTATAAAAAATGTTAGTTTTATATAGAAAAATATAATAATAAAAATATGTAAATAAAAATGTCTGCAAAACTTATTTGAAGTATTAAAGCAGAAGCCTTTTTTTATGACAAAGTTTGTCAGTATGTCCAAATGTTTGACTGGAGAAGTATGAAATGTCTCTTCATCTGTTTTCCTGTGGTTTATACACTATCTTGCTAAGTTTAGGGTAGTTTCCAATCTGATGTGATGCAGATACAAAGGGTTAAAGGCCGTATGTAATATATCAGCTTGAAGTTTCAGAGCCATGATATGGTTATTGGTGGCAATGCAAACACAATGACCATCAACTTCAGGAGAAGACTATCTATCCTGCCCCTCCTGCTGCCTTTGTGTACAGCGCTTCACAAAAGTGTGTAACGGATAAATGAATTTCAGACAAATAAATAATCAACATCACACACCTCTTTGCGTTTGTTTCATTGCAGTTTTCATTATTGATTTCCACTTATGAATTCATAAGAGAATATTGCCATTTGGAGCCTTTTATTCAGCATGGACTTACTAAATCACCAGTAGTTTTTGCTTGTAAAGTTGCTATTGCTCTACTAAACCAGCTGTTTTAAACACATACAAAAGTTTTCATTAACCATATTTGGAACTGCTGCTTGTGAGATTATAGTTGTTATGGTATTTTGATGGTCGTACTGTGTGACTGGTATAAATTGTTTGGTAATTTTTTTTTTTTTTTTTTCGGCAACCCAATAAAATGTTACAATTATCAGACTAGTAATTAAACATTGCCCTTTAAAAGCCGTCAGAAATGCAGCTCATGTATTCCTAATTGGATTGCAGAAAAGGCAATGTGTGTGTGTATAAGTGTTTGTGTGTGTGGGGGGTGGGGGGGGGTCTTTTCTGAAATATAGCCAAAACATTGACCAATATGGGGTGAATTCACTAAACAGTGGCACCACTGTAATGTGTATCATTTCCGCGCGCGAAACCATGCATCATTTACCAGCTGCAATCCAATTAAGCCAGGTGTTATATGCGCCGATATTGCACTGCGCCATGCGTATTTAAACTACGCAAACGTTCTTGTCATCTTACTTTATATGCAAATGAATTGCATTATAAAACGTGCTAGATTAACACTTTCGGAAAATGGACTTGTATTTAAAATGGATGTTTGTGTACGTTTCCAGGAGCAAGCAATTTTTTTAATTTTTAAAGAATTAAACATTTTATCGCTCGCTATCTGTCAGCGTTTATCGGGAATAAGGTGCAAGCATCCTCAGCACTACTAGAGGTCGACTGATTGATTGTTTTACAGATTAATCGGCATAGATACACGATTGCTGGAATAATCGGTTACTGGCATAAATCCATCGTTTTTCCAGGGTTGTGTCATAACCCTCTCACACAAGCGCTTGTCAGTGCGGGTGTTTTGTTGTTATAGTCTTCATAGTTTGTTGTTGTTGTTGTTATTGTTCTGTCTCTTCAGTTTCATTTTCTGTGAAACAACGGCCCGGGACATTGTACGTATGACTGCAAAAATTGGACGGTGCGTATACAGTACGCGCTTACTATTTGGTGATGAAATGTCTGACCCAAATGTTTAATGTCACGATTTCTATTAGTTTATATCCGGTCACTTTTATTTATTATTTATTCAGCAAAGTTGCATATTTAAAGCTACTGACGTACAGTAAGAATTCAAATTGATGTTCATGCAGCCAACATATAAACAACACATTTAAATCCAAATTATAAAGGGGATTTCCCATTAAACTACATTATATTTGACCCAAATCGTTGTTTTTTAATATATAATTTAAAAAGTACAGTATATTTTCATTGTTCAGTACAGTGTTTTTTTTCTTTTAGAAAGATCTGCACAATTTTATTGGAGTGTTCAATGCTGTCATCTCACGACCAAGTATTGGTTAAGTATTTAATTAAGTATTGTACGAGGTGGCTAATTCATATGAATTCATACGGCTTTATTAGTATGATTTTGAACGATTTGTCTAGTAGGGTTTGGGGCGGGTTAGGTATAGGTAATTCGTACAAACTCATACAAATTGTACAACTCATCAAATACGTACAATTTATCACAAATCACAAGAATTTGTATGTGTAAGTTCATATGATTTTGTACGAATTAGCCACATTGTGAGATTTACAAATTGCTGTGAGACCAGGCTGGAGTGTTATGTTTTTTTTCCCTTCAGTGTCCATTTTAAAAACTAGTGGATGGTTATCGTCCAGTGTGGTCCAACCTAAATCGTTATCTGTAAAATCCATTATCAGTCGACCTCTAGTACTCTAGATACGCTCACTTCAGTGAACTCGATGCTAAAACAAAGCACGCAACACGTGCAAATACACAACGTTAATCTGTGGACCCAGTGAATTCTAAATCCAAAAATAAACTCCGTGTTCTGCTCTGGTTTGAGAACAGTCCACATGACGCTATTTTTCATTATTAGCCATGCACACCGTACGCTTGCAGCCCAATTCTTGGGCTTGTGTGTGTGTACAACAGTGCATGTGCAAGCGATTTCATTACTCCAAAAATAAAAGTCAGATCAGTTGTGAACAAAATTGTCAGTTGGAAAATGAAGTACACCCGGGCTTTTAGTGAATTCCCCATTATTTTACTAAACAGCTTCCAGGTCAAGTCGTGCACAGCCTCAAAACATTCCTACTCTCCTGCCCTCAGTGTTACTAAGTAGTTTCTCACACTGTTTTTAAAATCATTTTCTTGTTACATCTTAGGGCCTGAAGGATCAGCATCGTATGAGGACCCATTATCCCCATTCTCTCCACAAGGGGATGGGATTTCTTCAGGGACCCCATTGAGGTCCGACTTTGTTGTGGGCTTGTCCTGCACCTGTCCCCCATCCCCTGGTTTTGAAGACTGACCCCCATTTACACATGCCCCTCCTTCTGATTTCCCAAAGTTGAACAGTTTCCCAGGATTGAAGGACTTGTTAGGGGATTGGGACCTTTCTGCCCTCTCCTGGACTGGAGGAGCTGTCGACACACTGGTCGAAGCCGCCGCTGCCTCCTTTTTGTTCTCAGGTGACTTTAGGAACTTAAAACTGAGGAAACCCGGTAGCTTGGGTTCGTTACCCGTGGGTGACTGCGGGGAACGAGCTGTGCCAGAAGAAAACTTGTTCTGCAGAGGGATGATCTGCTTCAGTTTCATGACATTATTGTTTCCGAGAAGTGAGCTGGGACGTTTGGGTTTCTCCCCACCACCCCCTGGTCTGGATTTGCCACTGTGGCTCTTGTCGTGGTGGTGGTCTCCACCGGAGGAGTCAGAGCGGCTGTCGTCTCGATCACGCCGGGCCTGATAATCCGCCTGACGCTGACGCTCCTCCTCCTCACGCTTCCTCCTTTGCTGCTCCTGGAAATGCTGCTGTGCCTGACGCTCATGCTTCTGGAAACACATGTACACCAGCAATGAATCCAGTTGCTACCAGAAGCCTAGATGTAGAATGTGTTGTACTGGTTCAACTCAAAAGAGTCTATACTACAGTCCTAATAGTATTCAGTTAACCAAATATTGTTTTGGTCAAAGGTGGATGGGGGATTACCTTAAACGCCTCTTTGCGCTGAAATTCCAGCTTGGACATTTCCTCTCCAACCCAGCTGGGGATGTCTGGTATTGCCACATGAATTATATACTTCAGTAGTACTGCAAAGTGCTGTTCACGCACAGAAAGAGAGAAAGTCAGTTTATTGCGATTCGTGTGCTAGGTCACTGAATACTTAATGCAACTGTGAAAGAGGTCAGTTCAGGAGGAACTTCAGACTTCTGGCATGATTTGAGAAGTGAATAGACAGAGCTATACTTTACGATTGGACTGGAAGCATAGAAGTAATAATGATAACATTTCTGAGTGCATTTCAAGTGCAAATGACAAAGCTAATCTCATGTGATTTACTGAGGAATTATTTTTGCCCTGAGGGTCTTATAGAAAGAAAGCTTTTCTTCTAAAGGCTGGAATATACTACACAACTTTTGTCCAGATTTGTGCCTGATTTGCAGTCTGGTGCTGAAGTCTGAGCTTCATTTTGGGCAATCAGAACTGACAGATTTTACAGAAAATCATGTAGTTTAAACTATACGTTGATCACGAATTGTCTTTATTGAAGGTAAACATTTCATTCATCCATCCAGTGTTGCATTTTGTGTTGTATCACTTTAGTACACTTCTGTAGTATTTCTCACCTCAGTACTGTTGGTCAGACTTACCTGCACAATTGACTTCATTTGTATCATGTTTATTTGTTCTAATGCTTGCCATTTGTTAACATCTCAATAAGCTTGAGAGCTTTTTACTTATATTAGCTGTACTAGTTTTTACTGCTGAGTAACTTAAGCATAAAAATTGTTCATGTTTTTTGCCATATAACCCATCCCTAATAAAGAGTTATTATAGTAACTCTGATACATAACTAAAACTGATACTAAAATTAAAACCCTTAAAAAAAACGTTATTTCATAGTTGCCAGGTAGTGATATTACGTTCGTGAACGAATCGTTCTTTTGAATGGATCTTTCAGGTGCATGAATCGTTCTCGTTCACATAATCCTTTGACTCATATTTTCTCATTCACTGGAGTTCCTCCCTCCACAGCAGCGCGGCGCTATTAGCAGTACATGCGCAGATTAGTGAACCGGGTAGCTGTGATCTGTTTCATCCTGTCAAAGAGTTACTCAACCTCGAACCAATAGCCTTTAAGTATGAGATGTGACGGAGCATGTTATTTGTTGAATGTAGTGAATGAATACGCCCTCCACTGAACAAGTTTCTTTGAGTCTGAACGAGGTCGAGAGAACTCCTCGTTCGTGAATTTGTACGTAACTCGTTTGTGAACGAAATGAATGAGAGTGTTCCGGCTCAGTCAGTCATTTGCATGTGAATCTCGATCAGCTATCAGCAGAAAGCGGATACAATGTGGCGTTTTATACTGTGCTATACTATTTTATATATTCATATTTAGCGTACAAACACAACTCTACGTTTAATCACAGATTTTTTAATATGAAAATGTCTGACCAAACAATTAAATTCAATTCAAGTTCATTTGTATAGTGCTTTTTAAGATACAAATCATTGCAAAGCAACTTTACAGAAAATTACGTTTCTACAATATTTAGTAGTAGCTTATCAGTGGTATCATTTTAATTATGCAAGAAAACCTTGCGCTTTGCTCATCTGAACAACTTTTTTTTTAATTTAACTTTAACTTTTAACTTTATTTATGTAAATAAGCAGAATAGTAAATATGCTTGTTGACTTAAGACATAACACATTTCACCTGTTGGCGTATTTATGTAATATGAAGAAATGTCACTGAACGAATCTGAACGAATCATTTTGGTGAACGAACTGAAAATGAACGAATCTCCTGAAAGAATCACAATTTCCACCGCTATTGCCAGGGCAACTTTTTTTTTTTTTTACTTAGCTTAACTTGATTTACTTAAACAACTACAGCTAAAACTGAAATAACAATGGCAAAAACTCAACAAAATGGAAAAAAACTAATTTTTCAAAATAATAATAAAAAACTAACATTATTTGTCTCGCAGTGATACTAAAATAACACTGGTGTGTATGTACTTGTACGTACCTCTAGGATGACGATGGAGATGATGGCCATCTCAGGACTGAGCCAGGGAAACAGTCTCTGTAGCTGCCCACACTGACCAATCAGATAGCAGTTCACTATGATGGCAACCAGACCCATGGCTTCCATCACTGTCTGTGCAATGACACAGGACTTTTAAACAACCTTGTTGTATAAAGACACTCTTTAGAGCAGCATCAGATGAGTATTATAATGTTTTTGAGAGTGCTCAGTGTAGTCTAACCTGCCATTGCCCGATGCTCCCCACCCTCAGGCTGAACGGTCTCTGTGCGCTGGTGCACAGTTTAAACGCGTCGCTCCGGATCTCAATGATATTGTTAATCAGGGCACACATGGCGGCCAATGGAAAGGCAGAGGAAAAGAGCACCACATATCCAAACTGAACAAACATCTCCTGGTAGTCCTGGAAAGTGTCCTGGAAAGCAGTTTAGGGACATTTTATTTTAGAGGTTTAGAGAGAGTATGTCAGTCAGAAGGATCTTCTTGGCTATACTCTCAAACACACATACATTACAGAGACATCTGTGGTAGAGTGCTCTGCTTTAAGAATGTTTAAAATACAGAAATTGTATTTTACACTACTGTTGAAAAATGTGAAAAAATCCTCAAAAAAAACAAACATTTTACTATCAATTTTGAAAACACTTAATTTTTTTTTTGTGGAGCCATGTAACATTTTTTCAAATAAATTTTTCACATCAACTTAAAAAGAACAGCATTTAATTAATTAATAAATTTATTTATTTAAAGCTGCAGTAGGTAACTTTTGTAAAAATATTTTTTTTTACATATTTGTTAAACCTGTCATTATGTCCTGACAGTAGAATATGAGACAGATAATCTGTGAAAAATCAAGCTCCTCTGGCTCCTCCCAGTGTCCTATTGCCATTTGCAGAAATGCATCGCTCCCGTTAAGAAATAACCAATCAGAGCTGCGGTCCGTAACTTTGTTTGTGTTCAAAATGTAGAAAAATTTATATACTAAGCGAGTACACCATGAATCCATTTTCCAAACCGTGTTTTTAGCTTGTCCTGAATCACTAGGGTGCACCTATAATAAGTGTTTATATTCAGACTATTTTAGATTGCTTCGGGGATACTGCGGCGGAGTAACACAGTACCTTTGTGATTCTTCATAGACATAAACAGAGAGAAGTAGTTCCGGCTACGATGTTCTTCCGCAAGACGCAAGCAGTTCTGTTTATTAACCGCTAGAGCGTCAAAGGTTACCGTCTGCAGCTTTAACAATGTCAAACCTTATTGTCACTTTTGAGCAATTTAATGTGCCCTTGCTGAATAAAAGTATTTATTTATTTTTTCTTATTTATGAACAATCAACTGCTAAACAACTTGGATACACATTCTGAGCACAAACTCAATGTTATAGTTTCAGATCCAAATGAAAACATTTTAGGGACGTATTATGTATTAGCAAAAATGTTTAGTCCATTTTAATGTACGATAAATAATTAGGCTTGTTTTAATGATGATGACGGTCAACAGATTTTTTTTGAAGACATAAAAATTAAAGCGACAGGTCACACAAATTGTTTTATTTTGTCATCATGTACCTCACAGCTGCTTGTCCACATTGATATTTTTAGTATTTTCTCTCCATACTATATAAGTCAGTGGGGACCTGCATCTGTTTGCTTACACACATTCCTTAAACTAGCTTTTGTTATGTTCAAAAGACGAAATAAACTCATTTTTGTGCAGATTCTTCAGTTTTCCAGTATCTTTGCATATTTGAACCCTTTCCAGCAGTGACTTTATAATTTTGAGAGCCATCTTTTCACACTGGGGACATTTGAGGCACTCAAACACAACTATTAAAAAAGGTTCAAACATTCACTGATGCTGAGGATTTTTCTGAAGAACAGTTCTCAGTTTAACTGTTCAGAACAAACAAGGGACTCATGCACAACTATCACAAAACAGAAAGACAGTTGTGGATCATCAGGTAAAGGCCCACTTGGAAAGGGGCTATTTTAATAATTTCAGCATTTTTCTTGTCTTGTGGACTAAATGTAAAACATCTTTTATGTACAATATCTTACTCAGGACAGTACTAAATTAAAAATAACATGCATTTAGTATGATCTCTCTTATTTATTTAAAATTATACACATTTTCACAGATTCTGCAAGGGGTGCCCAAACTTTTGAGCCCCACTGTAGATGTTTTAATACGAAGGGCAAAAAAAATTGATTGAGGGCCATGGGCCAAATGTCAATGCTGCATTATATCCAACTATATAATATTCCAATGTATTTTACTTTGAAAAATAATTAAATAATATATATATATATATATATATATATATACACACATATATATATATATTTTAAAAATCTAATTCATTTATTGTTTTTACATTTCAATGCAAGTCTAAACAGAAAAGTGGGTTGCACTTTATTTTACAGTACGTGTACTTATAGTGTACTTACAGTGTATTTATCTAAGAAAGTTCTGGTAACACAAGGTAACTACATGGGGTAGGGTTAGGTTTAGGGGTAGGTTTAGGGTTAGTACCTAGTTATTACATAGTTATTGTAATTACTATAATATACAGTTATATATAATAATATATATATAGTATATATAATATATAGTATGTACATGAGGAACAGGACTGTAAAATAAAGTGCTACCGAGAAGTGAAATCAAGTATGTAAGTAGTGAGTATGGTGTGCCGTCTGACCTGGTATGTCTGCATGCAGCTCTCCATCTCGGCCTGTGTTAACGTGGTGCTGGTTTCCTGCTCCTCGGGAGGATCCATCCACGAATCTCTCTTGGTCTTACTGTCAGCCCTCTCTAAGCCCCGCCCCCTCTTCCTGAGCCTGACTGACGTGTTGTTCTCCACTCCCGCTGGCAGCGGCTCGGCTGTCTGCTCCGCAACCCCGTTTTCATCATCATCATCATCATCATCACACATCTCGAAAACTGAGGTGGGATCCATGCCCCTCTCCATCATGGTGGGGCTCCCCTCCTCCAGGAAGCTGTCGTGCACCGGGCTGACGGTGCTAGCAGACTTACGCTCAATGAAACTGACCTTCCGTAGCTTCAGGCCGCAGTCCATGAGGCTCTCCGATTCGTTATCTTCTTCGCCGTGCCTCTCCCCAGGCTCCTCGTCCACATCCTCATCCGGGACGCCGCAGCCACCGTTCAGACACTTGCGTTCCCGTCTCTCCTCACCCATCACGGTGGGGTCACTGGGCCACACTTGTGCTCGTCCTGCTGCAAGCCGCCCGTACTTGAGCAGCGCAGACACCAGCAGCTCCCAAACGGCCCTCAGCGTGAGCTCCCCCAGTCGGTGCCGCTCGGCCAGGTAGGGCTGCAGGACTTCCTTCATGTTCTGCACAAACTGCCGGATTATCAGCAGTGTGGCCAGCATCTACAGCAACAGGAACACCACCACCTTACAAGACTGAGCATTTAAACTTCATTTGAAATGTTCACGTAAATAAACTGTAGTTAGAAGCTCAGAGCCGTTGTGCATATGGTCATATATCACCTCTTTCAGACGCTCCATGTCTTTGAGGTAGAATCCAATATAGAAAAGGCTGAGATAAGAGTTGACAAACTGAAACTGAGAAAGACAGAGAGAATATTTCAGGAACAATGCCAGTGTAGGTTTAGGAGAAGTTGTTGAATATTTACAACCAAGTCTGGTCATTAAACATTTTATATATAAATGATTGATTTATTTTTCTCTTGATACTCACCAGGACCATTTTGATGATGAGATTTTTCTCATAGGCACTCTGGAGTCTGTAGTTTTCTGTGGGAATCCGAAGATTCGGACATTAGTATTCACCTCACAGGGGCCTAACAGCTAGCCAGTGTTTATCTTAGCTTCTAGAGAGCTGAGTTCCCAAAATACAGACCACAATCCATTTCGGCTTTGTTACTTTTTATTACTGACACACTGTTCCTGAGTTTAATGCAGAACTCAGTTTTGTTGAATATAGCGTTAGTGAACACCTCCCACATGTCCTGACTCACCCATGTCATTTAGCCAGCAGGCGATCTTTCTGTACACCTCATCGCACGCCGTCACAGTGATGGCCAGCATGATTTTAGGGATGAATCTTGCTACACGTGGAAGCTCCTTAACCCCCATCACAAATTCCTGCCAAACATCTGCTCAGTACAGCATTTGCACTCACTGATATGTAAATGCATTTATTCTTTTTAATCATATATTATGGTGAAACATATGGGAGATCATTTCTGCCACAGGGTATAAAAAAATGCAATCTCATAACGGAAACCTTTTTTATTTTTTTTGCAATTCTGAGTTTCTAGCTCACAATTCTGACTTATAATATACATTATGAGAAAAATATCTGAATTGAGAGAAATCACAATTGTAAAATCTTGCAATTACTTATTTGTTACTCCGTGGCGGAAAATAAATCTGAGATATAAAATCAGAATTGAGAGAAAAGGTTAGAATTTGTGAGTTTCTATTTATCTTCATATCTCATATAATCATTTTTATTTTTTTATTCTATGGGCTTTCATAGAAACATCATATATACCATATATTATTATTATTATCATCATCATAATTGTGTTATGTTCTCATGCATGCCATGATGATCATTTATAATGTTGGTAACACTTTAGAATAAGGTTCCATTAGTTAACTACTTTCGTTAACATGAACTAAGCAAGAACAATCCTTCTACAGCATTTATAAGTCTTAGTTCATGTTAATTCCAACATTTACTAATGCATTATTTAAATCAAAAGTTGTGCTTGTTAACATTAGTTAATGCACTGTGAATAAGCATGAACTAACAATGAATAACTGTATTTTCATTAACTAACATTAACAAAGATGAATAAATACAGTAATAAATGTATTATTCATTGTTTGTTCATGTTAATTAATACATTAACTAACATTAACTAATGGAACCTTATTCTAAAGTGTTACCATAATGTTTAATGTTAATGATAAATGTTTTTAACTTAAAAAAAAAAAATCCTTTCTGCATACCCTTGGCATTTTTTGCAGCAAAGAAACAATAAAGTATAATGCACAATGTGTTTTTTTGGACATTATTATATCAAAGGTTAAAATTTTATATATGAATGTATAAGGCATTTTTTTTGGGTCCTGTTACTTTTCATAATTTGTTATTCATTATTTTAATCTGCATACATAATAATTAGAAAATGTTGAAAAATGACGGCAGGACACGTCAACTACCAAAGTTCAGTGTGTGTGAGAAAGTGTGTAACTCACCTGAAGCTCAAAGCAGACAAGCATGGCCAGGAATACAAAGCAAAGGCATAATATACAGACAGGAACGCTGACCAGCCATCTGAACACCCTCCTCCTCCACGATGGGTAATAAAACTCTTCACAGCCCGTCACTGGGCTGCAGCGCTTTACACCCTGAGCCGAGGAGCGAGAGAGACACAAATCATTTAAAGAGCACGCATCAGATGCCATTACTAAGACCAGCGATTTAATGCTTCAATTTAGTGCAGTTAATTTAGGAAAAAATAAAGCATTCAAAAGATTAAGACCTGTACATAATGTTACACTGCATGCAGTAGCTTATTGACGAACATGATGCTGGACAACGACTGACTGAGCCTATTAGAAAGCAATTATATGCTCCTAAAATTCAAGATAGCAAGGTAAAGTGTATGGGTTTTTGTCTTTATTACTGGTTTTGTCTTTTTGTATGTATATTACAGTATATGATATAAATTTGCAATATAATATGAGCAAAAGAGCTGTTTATTTTTCTCTCGCAAATATCTGCACAAGATAAAATCTCTGCTAAAAACTGTCTGTTTTGCGATCAAACATCATTTAACAAAGTCACAGCAAAGCTACTGTTTCACTACCAAATAAATCAATGGTTTTCAACAAAACGAATGAGTGAATGATTCAGTGACCCATTCCTAAAGACTGTGACTTGATTCATTTCTGAATGAATCAGCAGTTTGAACAAATCATTGGAATGAATGACTCACTTATTATGGGTTTTACTCTCATATTTAGAGTATCATTTCTTTTTTCCCCCAAAAGCATTAAATGGTTAGTTCATCCGAAAATGAAAATTATGTCATTAAAGGGATAGTTCACCCAAAAATCTAAATTATGTCATTAATGACTCATCCTCATGTCGTTCCAAACACTTAAGATCTTCGTTCATCTTCAGAACACAAATTAAGATATTTCTGATTAAATCTGAGAGCTCTCTGACCCCTCTCATCAACAGCAACGCAACTGTAATATTCCCAGGTCCAGAAACATACTGTAGTAAAGACATCAGTGGCTTAAATTAAATTACGCTTTCCCCCTGAACGTAAACAACACTGATTATGTCCAATATGTTTGTGGATGATCTCCAAAATGGCAGAAGATGTAACTCAGAGGAGAATTATTGTTGAACAAATTATGTTACTTTTGTTTTCTTTGCATGCGAAAAGTATTCTCATAGCTTCGCAAAATTGAATTTAAACCACTGACGTCACTTGGGCGGTTTTACCGATGTCTTTACTAAGTTTCAGGACCTGGGAACTTCAGTTTCGTTGCTGTCTACGGAGGGTCAGAGAGCTCTTGGATTTCATCAAAGATATCTTCATTTGTGTTCTGAAGATGAACAAAGATCTTAAGTGTTTGGAACGACATGAGGATGAGTCATTAATGACAGAATTTACATTTTTGGGGGGGAATTATCCTTTTAATATCCATTTATTATAATTATCTACGCCATAATGAATAAAAACAAAATAATGACTTTAAATAATGCTTTGTGGATAATTTCTCAGCCAAAATTAATGTGCAATTAATATGCAATTATGTATATTCATTAATTGGCGGATGATGTATTTAATTAGATTTAAATTTTGAATAGCTTGCCGTAGTCGTTACCCTGAACTGGGGTCTGGGCTCCTCCAGTGACTCAGATGGGGTGTCCAGTGTACCCCACTTATAGGCGAGCTCCGCCCCTCTGCGTTTCCAGCGCTCCAAGAACAAGGTGGCCCACACCACATTAAAGAGAGCAAACACCACACAACAGATATCCCTGCTGGTCTAAGAGCATAGCGACAGAAATATCAATCAAACCAACAATAGTAGCAGCTCCTGGAACAGAGTGGAGCAGTCACTTTGTGTGGTTTAATACCTGATCTGATTCTGTGAGCATCCACAATACAAAGCCAATGACGGCTGGATACAACATGGAAGTGGTGTAGAAACCCAGCCAGGCGAAGTACATGGCAATCTTCACTCCAAAGTAATCACAAATATCATCTAACAAAACAAATCATTCAAGTATCTGAGTGGGGCTGCAGCAACAAAACATAATCAGTAATAAAAAAGCCAATTTGTTTTTGTTTTTATGAATCGATCGCATATATAGTAGGACTGGAATAATTTGGAATAAAATATACATTTTGATAAATTAATCATTGATAGACATTAAATATAGGTTTTGAAATTCTCAAGTACTTGTATTTTAAAACTCTATGTAGAAATGTATAAAAACTATTAACTATTTTCCAATAATACAGAATTTTTTCAATAATGCAACAGTAGCCGATTATTTTTTAAACACAACATAAATGTGCTTAATAAAAATTAAGATTAACCCATATTTCATTATTGTTTAGTAAAATTACTTACTTAATATTGCAAAAACAAGAATAGCGATCAAAATTGTCAAAAATGGGAAACCATCTTAAGAGCAGCTGGGTTTTCAGAAACATTATTAGCAAAATTCTTTTTCAATTCTAAAATAACAACAAATGGGAAAGAATGCTATATTTCATAGTCACTACTGACCCAGTGGCTGTTTTTCACACACGGCCTGCACCCATGACTTCATCAGCTGTCCCAGAATCCTCTGCTCATGAAGCGGGAAGACTTGCTGGATCACACCTCGCGCCCTCAGCTCAGGAACTGGAACAGACACACAGTTCATGCTCACTAACACACACACAAACAACATGAACAGCTATTCAAAGCTGTGGTAAAACTTCTCCTTCCAGAAATGTGCACTACATCTGTCACCAACAACATATAAAGCCTCAGCCTGCAGACCATGGAGATACTGAGCTGTATGTACATACAGGCCACTGGCACAGATCAGGGCTCTCAGGAGGTCAAAGGTGAAGGACTCACTGATTGGCTGTCCTTCCAGGAAGTGGATGTTGTGAAGGGCCTCCCCGTGTTTAGCTCTGAGATTGTCCAGCCAGTATTTGATTATGCTTTGACGTTCCTGTGATATGGAAAAGAACAAGGTTCAATCTACAATAATGTTCATGTTAAACAAAATGTACAACCAAAGTCCATGTTGATGTCTTTGAGGTGGCACTTCTTTTTAATTTTACATATGATTTATTTATATATATTATTATGGTTTTTATTAATATTTTTTCAATATTTTTTGTTAAGTTTTATTTTATGTTTACATTTTTTTATTTTACTTTTGTTATGTACTTCTGTTATAAAAAAGATTGTAATTTTAGTTTTAATACTAAAAACTTTTAAAAAGTACAGTATTTCTGTATGTTATTATATTTCAGCTAAGAAATTTTATATATTTAATATAATTTACCAGTTTAGTGATATTGCAAAATATAAATTGTGTAATTATTATTTTTTTTACGTTTATTTGTGCTGTACAACTTTTACACATTTATATATATATATATATATATATATATATATATATATATATATATATTAGTGATGTTAAACGATTCATCACATCTAAAAGTTTTTGTTTATATAATATATGCCTGTGTGCTGTATATTTATTATGTATCTAGAAATACACAAACATACATGCATTGCATATATTTAAAATAAATTACATTTATATAAATATTTATATTCACATAATTTATATTACATATCAATATTTTATATATAAACAAAACATATTTTCCTAAATATATACATGCGTGTGTGTGCATTTATAAATTCATATTAAATACACAGCACACACGCATATATTATATAAACAAAAAATAATTATTTTAGATGCAATTAATCGTTTGACAGCACTTATATATATATATATATATATATATATATATATATATATATATATATATATATATATATATATATATATAAAGCTGTTTTGTTGACATAAATGAATGCATGTGATATTAAATAAGAATTTTTACTTGAATAAAACCAGTTTATTTATATGTTACCATTTTAGGTTACTACTTTTTACTGTATGCAATCCCAAATTTATAACTTTTTGTCCGTTTAAATGAGATGTCATCAGTAGTCTTGATAACAAAGGGGACTAAACAAACGTAATGCTGTGTCAAAACCTTTACGCTCAATATTGTGAAGGACCTGTGAGGTGAAGAAACAGAGTTCACTCTCAATGTTCTCATAGATGTAATCTTCCTCACAGGAGAAACTGCGAGAGCCGCCACCAAACTCCGGCTTCACCGCTTTCTTCAGCCCCATCTCTTCAGCCCCTCGTAAAAGACTGACCACACGAGAAAAACATACATCAGCAGAGTCAAACTCAAGATTGCCTTGAACCAGGAACAATAATAAAGCACAGAAGAAATGTAACAAACTGTACGGTAGCATTAAAAATGTTGGTGTAAGAAGATTTTTTTTTCAAATGAACACTTTTATTAAGCAAGAATGCATTAAATTCAGTGTTAGTTTTGTATCATTGAGATACTATTGTAGTATCAGTAGTTAATATTTTGAATTTTTATATTTTATGTTTTCATTTAGTTTTAAAGTTGTATATTTTAATAATTTTTATTAGTTTGTTACTTTTAAAGTTTGTATAATAATACAGTTTATATGATATGATATATAATTATAATTTGTCTATATAGTTTTATTTATAAAAACAGTAATTTTAGTCATTTTAATACATCACGTTAAACTATTTTAAAATGAGAAACGTTGATTTGCTCATTCGCTGAAATTAAATAAGCCTTTTTTTAAAGTTAACAATTATTTAAATGTATATTTCAAACATTTAAATTTTTTTTTAATCTTTTACAAAAATATTGGGCAGCACAACTGTTTTCGACATTGATAATAATCAGAAATGTTTCTCGAGCAGCAAATCTGCATATTACAATGATTTCTGAAGGATCATGTGACACTGAAGACTGGAGTAATGAAGCTTTGATCACAGAAATAAATGTCTTCATATAAAAAACACTTAAAATTCAAATCATATTTCACAATATTACAGTTTTTTTTATCAAATAAATAAGCATGGTAAGCATTATAGACTTCTTTCAAAAACCAACCCCAGTAATTTGAACTTTAGTGTATTTCATAAACCATCTTGATTCAATGAGCTCCCATAAGGTCCACAAATTCTTATGTGGCGTACATGACAATGACATCAGCATCACCTGAAGAAACCTTCACAAACATAGGAGATCAAACTAAAGGAGAGATAAAAGCTCCCTCTCACTTTTCGTATGTGGCCGTGACGAAGAAGGCGTACATTCTGGTGTGTTTGTGATGTCGGATCTGAATAATGAGCTCTGGGACGCCGAGCCGTATGTGGTTCAGAAGCCAGAGCAGCGTGTGGTCATCTGTGGTGTCTGTACAGAGGCAACAATAACAATAATGACCAATATGATATTTATTACACTGAGACTCAGTTGCTAATGGATGTTTTCTATTTACACATACAGTAAGAACTTAAGAAGT
Organism: Carassius gibelio; assembly: GCF_023724105.1. NCBI lineage: Eukaryota > Metazoa > Chordata > Actinopteri > Cypriniformes > Cyprinidae > Carassius > Carassius gibelio. Next base: position 17,881,311 of record NC_068381.1, read on the forward strand.
TATGTGTAACTTACATACAGTAAGAACTACAGGAGAACTTCTCACAGATATTTTCCATCGAACTAAAACTAGGAACTTTTAGATGCACGCTTTCCAGTTCCAAAAATGGAGAAAGTGAGGCACCGCCATGATCAATTAAAAAAGAGAAGGTGTGTCCTGTTTCAAACTGGTTTGTTTTTTTACGCGCCTGCCTTTACTAACATCCGAGTTCACCATCCTTTCTCCCCCTTCTCGTTCCGTGAACCTCTGGAGTTGTGAGTTTAGACTTTTTTTTTTTTAACTGTTCCTGTGTTGTTCAGCAACTACAATTCATTTTAATCCTATAATTTTATATTATAATTTATTTAAAGTGATTAAATTGTAATGAAAAATAAATAAAATAGCTAAAGTAAATCGTAAGTGGAAATGCATCTGTCAATTCTGTCATGAGCATACATCAGCAATAACTCATGTTTAGGGGAACTGGGCATTATTAATATACCATGTAAGGTGGTATGTGCTAGAAATGGGTAAACCGCTATCAGCAAGGCAGTGAAACATACCCCTTGTCCCCCCTTGGGCTTATTAGCAGGTGGTCACCCTATCTGCATCACCGAAGCGACATTTTATAGAATCTGATCTGAATGCAGGCAGCGTACGCTCTTCTGTGTCAGTCGCGCCCAAAGACAGTAAAAGAAATGGACACAGCGACCCCATTGAAACTCAATTGAGACAAGTGAAGCCCATTTTTAGCGTTTTTTAGCACTTCCGTTTCTGGCGCGCAGACTCAAACGAAGCTTGACGACGTCAGCAACCTGTCTGACAGATGTAAATCTTCTAGTAGCTGTGTGTGCAAACTGCCATCGTTAATCTTGCAGAGACGGTGAGCTTGAGCGGGAGTTCTTTGTTGTGAGTGAGCAGGAGTAAGTATTCTGATTAATTATTTTGCATAGTATTTTAAAATGTAACGCCAGTACACCATATTAAGTTAATTGCCTGCGAGCTTCTCCTCCTGTCTGTACGGTAATGCGACAGAGAGTTGAGTGGTTATGACGCAATAGTTAGCCTATTTTTTACAAAAACTGTTTCTACATAATGTAAAATAGAAGGTAATGGAGGCCTTTATACATTGTCGTGTATCTTTAGAAATAAATAATGGACAAACGGAGTCTTTAAACGCCTCAGATGTAAAGTTATTCGCTGTCAAAGTGACGCCAAAATGAATGGGAGTCAATGGGATGCTAACGCAAGTGAAGTTCTGCTAAAAGATGGCAGCCCCCACCCGACTTCAACTTCCGGTCGACTTCCTTGCCGCCTGGTCGCGCCACAAGGAAGCACTGTTTTCTTTCAAATCACAGCATAAATACACGTAGAAACAGCGCATCCTTGTGGTGCGGCTGACACAGAAGAGTGTAGGCAGTTAATGTGATGTGGGGAGACAGAGGAGACAAATTGTTGAATAAAGTCGTTATTTTTGTTTTATTCAAGTACAAAAAGTAATCTCGTCGATTCATAACATTACGGTTGAACCACTGATGGCAGATGGACTATTCGGACGACGTCCTTCATACTTTTCTGGACTTTGACAGCATATGGGACAGACACAAGCCTCCCGGTTTTCATCCAAAATATTTTAAATTGTGTTCGAAAAGACGAACAAATCTTTTACCGGTTTGGAACGAGTATCCCTTTAACCTTGTTAACATGTTTGCAATTTTTTTTAAACAAATATACAAATATTTATGCATTAATCATAAATAATAGTTGTGCATTATATATTTCTTCTCACATATATGTTACTTGGTGGTATTACACTACATATATATTATATGAATATTTATATCACGGTAATGAAAGATGACCAAATTCAAATACCAATGCAATATCATAGCATTATTTAAAATATATATTTTAATTATTTATTCTGTGTTTTGCAAGAAATATAGAAAGAAAGAGACACCTGGAAATGTCATAAGGACATCACAGTTCTCTGTGGGCACCGTCTTCATCCAGGATTTATGGGACATGATGTGTCTTCCAGCCTGCAGCAGCCGCTTCCCAAATAATTTATCTGAGAAACACAACAAGGAGAGAGAAAGAGAAAAGAAAACAAACGTCATTCACTTTGCAATGTTGCTATGTACACCCCCCCCCCACCCCCACTCACAGTGCCAAGATTAAATACAGTCTCTCTCATTCCCCTTGAAACATGAGAAGAAGACCGAACCGAATGCTCCAGCGCTGGGGTCCTGACAGCACCAGGGTATGAAAATCAACAATAGCCTCAGACACCAGGAATGCAATTAAAACCCGTTATTATTATCTGGTGACGCTAGAGGCACATTTCACAAAAAGTCTTTCCTAGTGATTTGAACATTTTTATTAGTGTTTAAATCAGTTTCAGAGTCAAACTGATGCATTTATTTGGAGTAACTATTTAGAGACTCAAATGCATTTTACAACAAGTACACAAGAGGTTCTGGTCAGTGGGACACAGTCTATATAATCTAACATAATCTCAGCTCACTATCCAGCACTTTACTAAAGAATCTCCTAGAGAAATAAGTTTAGCATAAAGTATCCCTATCACCAAATAAATACCAGTGCTTGATATTTGCAGTAATAGCTTTTAGATAATGAGATGTATCAATAATTTCATGAGAAATTAATTCCTAATTTGTTATATTTATTGCAAGATAACTGTACTGTGAAAAACGTAATATGTTTTTAAATAACCTATGCGTCATAATTGGATTAGATTTTATAAAAGGTTATGTTCATCGGGGGTTTAATTTAACATTATTGCACCATCATTTGTGTTACCCTGACAGTATTTTGTGTTTGCTAATGCTGTGTATGTATGTTTATTAGCCTTTGCTTATAGAAAAGACAGTTTTTATGAGTTTCACATCATAATGTAGCTTATATATAGCAAGTAATAGTTATGATAGTAGCTAATATAATAGTAATAGTTATGATTACGTAATTAACGTAATAAGCGTTTTTTTTATATTCAGCATGTGCGCGCTTTCGCTTAACGTAATCAGCGTTGTTTATGTTCAGTAGACAGCGCGCGCATGCAGAATGAAAACAACGCTCATTACGTTAATTACGTTCTTGGATACTCTCCAAAATGGCAGAAAACGGTAGCTACTGACTAAGTTATGTTATTACTGTTTTCATTGTGCACAAAAAGCATTCTCGTAGCTTTGTGAAATTGCAGTTGAACCACTCTTGTCACAAGTACTATTTTACAGATGTCTTTGCTACATTTCTGTGGTTATATCTCTGCTGTTTATGGAGGGTCAGAGAGCTCTCAGATTACATCAAAACTATCTTAAATTGTATTCCGAATATGACTTACGGGTTAGGAACGACATGAGGGTGAGTAATTACTGACCGAATTTTCATTTTTGTGTGAACTATCCCTTTAAATGGAACATAAAAGAAGAGATTTGGAGAATTTTTTTTTGTCCATACAAAGGAAGTCCCCAAAATATATTGTATAAATAATATAATATATTAATAATGCCTGAAACAATAACACAGTATATTTAACTTCAAGTGAATTTTGATTTATTTTTCTTTCCCTGTCTAATCCACACACAGGACAAGTCAGAACAGATGGCTTTACTACATTGTCTGAAGTAAAGCAGCATCATCAAACTCATAACACATGTCACTAAGAGACACGTGTAATCTGGCCAGTCATCAGTCAGAGCTCACTGGCTCGGTTTCTTAGAACTCTCTAAGCTTTATTTTTACTCGGTGTGTAAAGCCGAATGCAGAAGTGATGCCATGCTGTCATAATGCAACACATTTCCAGCCCAGGATAAGTGAAAGAGAAGACAACAATTAGACGTACAGAGAAAACACATTTAAAAAATAATAAGCAATGAAATCTGTGAACTTCTTAATGGAGGCTACACAATCCAAGGCAAATCCTCTCCATTTCTGGATTTTTTTCAAACGCTGCAGTAATTCCCCACTGTAAGTGCACTTCTGCTGTCAGAGGCCGGACATTAAAAAGTGCTACAAACGGTTATTCCACAATGAAAGGATGCTGATAATGAAAGTACTGCAAAAAAAGCAATATTTCACACTGCTGATGAGCCAAAAACACATAGCCAATGAAGAATTTACTGCATTAAACCTGCTACACGTTCTTTACGACTACATTTGAATAGAAAAAGAACATTCAGCCTCTTATGCTGTTTTTTTACATCTAATCTGGAGTCTGTTGTATTTGCTTATGAACGTGAGAAACATATCTGTAACAACTGCTGCTATTATGGGATGTTGAAGGAGCAAAACCTTATCTTGAGTGAGTTTTGAGAGCGTCTCGAAATGTATGCATGTGTCATTTGGAAACACTGGAGTTGAAACAGGAGATCACTAGCTGTAAAAGACAGCTGTAAACTTTCACGGAGAGTTCTTCTGTGAGGAAGCAAACAATCTCAAAACTTATTGGCTTAGGTTTGCCATTAACCAACATAATGCAGTATGTGTAAGAGAGGGGAAACAACAATAACTTAAACCCATGTTTGATACACTCTCAGAAAAAAAAGGTACAAAAGCTGTCACTGGGACAACCTTTTCAAAAGTTACAAATATGTAGCTACATTTTAGGTACTTCCATGCACACTTTAGGGGGAAAATTAAGTAGAAAAGTGTACATTTTAAAAAAAGGTGCATCAAATCATCACAAACCATCCTCTTCTCTTAATCATTAGAAGAAGACACTTTAAGCAAGATGGTGTTATACTGATTTTAGTTCATTAAACACATTTTTACAGTGGTGAGAAAACAGCAGTTAAGAAAGCATCTGATCATAGCGATGTGGTTATGTTTGCATGAGCTCTGAAATTCTGCACTCCGGTGACAACGTCACATTTCTTTATATAGTACTTTATTTTATAGCAAAAAGATTGCTATGAGGAGCATCTCAACATTATGAACTTTTATTGGAAAAGTGAATAAAAATCAGAAACAAAGAAGAAGGTTCAAGATTGTGTTCTTAACGGTTTTAGAGAAGAAAGGAACAATAATGAATCAATTGCAGATGACTTGAATCAAATAAAAAAAAACTATTAATGCAAATTATTTGGTTATATATAACACATACATCACTGAGACGTCTATTAGACTATTTACATCTTCAAGACCTATTTTTTGAATGTTTGTTTATCTGCAATCCATTGGACGTTTCCTATATCAGATGTCAAATAGACGTTTAAAAGATGTCTTAATATGTTTAGGATACTGAATGTAAGTAAAACACACATCTATCAGATGTTTGTCCACAGCTGAAAACACACATCTGGGTTGTTGTCGTCTACATGTAGAAGATACTCATGCTTCGACTTACAAAAAAAAAACAAAAAAAACTACTTTCTCATCAGTTGCACATGGCGAACAAAGACAACCAGAGTGATGATGATAAAAGTCCCAATGCAGTTGGACTAAATATCAGCACTCTTAAAACCAGGAGGATCAGAACTAACTGCCAAAACATCAACAGTTTCACCAAACAGAAAATAAAAGCATCTCAGACAACTTGAACCTGCCCAAAGGCCTGTGAATAATGACTAATGTGCAAAAAGTAGCGTATGGCCCATATTATGTAGACTGCAGCTCCATCTGAATGATGCTGCCGCATGACCTTCTATAGGCCACAAACACACCAGCACGGAGAGCAACACATGTATCCCGGCTCTGGAATGGGCATGAGGGGCAGACAGCATAACAAAGCGCCGCATTGTTCATTCTGCCCGAAGGATATGCCTACTGGTCTGCCCCTTATGCCCGCTCTCCTCTCGCGTCACATCCACCTGTCCCGTCAGTATCCACCCTACCCGGACTCACCCAAAATGCCCGCTGATGTGGGCTGCGGGGCAGCGCTGTGCTGCTGCTGCTCTGGCCGCTCCGGGTCTCCCTGCGCCCGGTGTCTGTGCCGCGAGCTCTCGCTGTCGCTGCTGCTCGCGGGGGATGCAGCATTGGCCGTCGCCGTGTCGGGCATCACGCTGCCGCCGCTTCAGCGAGGAATGGGTGTAGAAATGGGACGAGTGTGTGTGTGGGTACACACCGGCTGGGTTAAATGAAGGTGAGGGTGAAGTGAAGGTTGTTGTGAGTCATCCTGTTCGGGGTGCGAGAAGAGACCAACCGCGGCGTGAGGAGGAGTACTATGGTAGAGGAGAGGAGGGACCAAGAGGGGAAGAAATACACCGCCTCTCTCTCTGTCTGCTTTCAAACACTCAGATCCAGACTGCCACCCTCTCATAGCAGACATGCATGAGCTGGCCGACCTCAGCAGGAGTGTATTGATGTATCGATGTGTACATTAGAACCTCAGCATTTAGAATGTCCAAACTCTTTTAGAATGAAGCTTTTCATTCTAGAGAGATTTGCTGACTTATAGCCTATATGCAATATATTACCATATTATTTATGTGTATATTTTTCCCAAAAAGTTACAGTACTTTTTTCAAGTAGTAAATAAAACGATCATTGTATGTTTTGCAAAGAAAATACTACTTTCTACAGTCTTTCTACTTCCAAATTTCATGCTTAATTCAATATCTTTCAGTTTACGCAAGATTTACTTTTGAGTGAAAATTGTTTAGCCTATACCTTGTTTGCACTGGAACCTGCAGTGAGAATCTTTTTGTCAACATTTTTATTTATTCCTGCAAGGTCGCCAAATTCATTTAAGTACAAATATTACATCACAAAACAGTTACAAATGCTGTTTAAACTATTATTAACATGTCAGAATAATTTACAGTAAAACTGATATTAATTGCATCGGCACCATTGGTTACTTTACTTACCCAATCCTTGCATAAATGTTCGAAAAAGAGTATTTGTGAACATATTTCTTCCTGAGGGACTAAAAATGAGTCACTCACCTGAAAGGATGAAGCAGGGTATTATTTATTAATTAATGCAAAAAATATCTTCCTTGCTGAATATTTCAGAATGGCTTAACTATGAAGGTGATCTAATATACATCTCTGTGAACAAAAAAGCATATTGAAGGCATATAATGGGGTGATTTTCTCCACAATCCAGGCAGATCTAGTCAAGAATAATTATTCCCATACAGTCTAAAATGTGATTTACATTTAAATGGTGATTTATATTAACATTAACCTCATTTTGTTTTATTCAAATACAGTTCTGTGTTTAAATTGCTGTAAGATAGTATAAATAAGTGTGCAATAAACACAGTTGTATATTGTCTGTAAATGTCACAACACATTTTCGAACTATCTCATTACCACGAATCTGAATGCACTAAAATGATAAACACTGCATTTTTTGAATAGAAGATGAATTTATTTAGATGAATAGAATAGGTCTGTAAAAAAGATCTGATCATCAAATGTTAGATTTGATCATCAGATGAAATAGCTTTCACAAGCAATCACCTCAGTTTACAGTAAACCAAGCAATAATAATTTTTGCTTACGCATCAAACTTATTGCTTAAACATGCACTCTTCACAGCCACACTACCATTAAAAAAGCCAAAGGGAACAGCACGTACACCTTTAGTAATTAGACAGGAATTATAAAATGTTGCATGAAGTAGGCTAAATCACACATTTGAAGATGATTCGTTTTCAAATATGTAATTTTAAATATGCATGCGATTTGAGAGCAGCTTTATTAGGTGTCATTATGTGCCAAATAAATAATTTAAAAGAAAAATAATAATTTAGAATTCTAAATCAATTTACTGTTAATTGTAATTGCAAGTGCAAAGCTTATTCATTTTTTTTTTTTTATTGAAAACCTAAAAATTGAATTACTGTAACACAATAATAAAAATATATACCATCACACATTGTAGGACAATTCACTTATACTAACTTTCAAGGTATTTATTGCAGGGCATGAAATAAATGTGTTAATGTTGTTGAAAGGTTAAAGAAGTTTAACTTATTTTAAGATTGTAGAGTCCAAAGTCCATGAGTGATTATGCAGAAAAATTATGAAATATACACTACTACTGATCAAAAGTTTAGGGTGAGAATTTTTTCACCAATGCTGCATTTATTAAAAAAAAAAATACAGTAAAAACAGTAATATTGTGAAATATTATTACAATTGAAAATAACTGTTTTATATGTTAATATGTATATATATATATATATATATATATATATATATATATATATATATATATATATATATATATATATATATATATAAATGTTATTTATTCCATTGATGACAAAGCACAACATTTCAGCAGTCATTAATTTTTGGTGCACAAGAAGCATTCATTATTATCAATGTTGAAAACAATTATCAATGTTGTGCTGCTTTCTAATTTTGTGGAAACTGATAAATTTTTTCTTTTCAAAATTCTTTGATGAATAAAAAGTTCAAAAGAACAGCATAGAACTCTTTTGTATCATTATAAATATCTTTTTTTTTTTTTTTTTGATCAATTTAAAGTATCCTTGCTTAATTAAAAGTGCTGTTTTCTTTAAAAAAAAATTTATTTCTGACTGATGCCTGAACTTTTAAACAGTAGTGAATATCGAATATAAATGACGTATTTATTCTGGTAAGACACATTCCACTCGTCACTCTTTCAGATCCTGCAGTGCAGAGTTTCAGATTCACAGGGTCCTGCTGTCATTCGTGAAATGTTTGTGTCTGTAAACCCTCTATATGTATTTTATCATCAGAAATCTATATTGCAAAAAGCTAGTTGAATCATAATTTAAACACTAGATGGCAGTATCTGTGTTATGCTTGGAAAAATCAAGCTTTTATTTAATATGCATGTAGCAAGCATTCACTCATTCGTTTCTTCTTTTAAGTGGAGTAGTACTTTATTAACTTATGGCCCTTATCTGAAGATATTATTAAATGTAAATGTTTCTAAACCTGCAGAAGTGGGTGAGTTTACCCGACAGGGGTTCTTTGCTGGAAAATTGGACCTTACTCAAGTAGAGGGTCTAGGTTAATTGATCCATGCAGTGATACAGCTTAAATGAGTGAGTAAAGGGTTGATCAGGAATATCTCCTGTTTTTAGAACTTATTTTTACGGCCCAGTCTTGGTCTGACCCACATATTAACATTGTTTTCCACTTGCTGCTTCTGTGTTACAAAAATATTGCAGCAGCAACCTAAATTGCTTTAACATATTTATCAGTAAAGGGGACAGGAAATTCCAGACAGATGCTATATACATGCATATTGTGGGAACTGTTAAAGGAACACTCCACGTTTTTTGAAAATAGGCTCATTTTCTAACTCCCCCTGAGTTATTGGTGCAACTCCACAAACTAGCTGGGGACTATTTTTCAGGGGTAATATCACTGCGCCTGCTGAACCCATGGTACGGCAGCAAAGTTCCTACGCCAGAATCCTAACCATAGCTCAATTGAAAAATCGCAACTTTTCATTTTCCATCAGTCTTAGTACTTGGTGTAACTACAGAAGAGTCAAGTTTTAAATAAGAAAAATATAAAAACTCTTTGGTCATTTTTGAGCGAGATGCTAACGGTCTAATCAGATTCAATGATCTATGCTAAGCTAAGCTAAAGGTGCTACCACCAGACCCGGAGATCGGCTGAATGGATTCGAAAACGGTAAAACTCAACTGTTTAACTCTAGGGAAGTTGGAAAATCAGCCTATTTTCAAAAAATGTGGAGTGTTCCTTTCAGTGGTGTACGTGTTTGACTCCCATCCATTAGGAAATCATCAGAGCTGCAAACAATTCAGAACTGTATTATGCTTGTAACTAATTATTATTATTTTTTTACTACACTACTCTGTTTTCTTTTTATGAATTTAACTTTCATTCAAATATAAAGTTCTGTCATGAAACTCTAGATAACTCAGTCTGACTCAGTCAGTCACTTTTGTATGATCACTTTTTCTTTTATATATTTCAATGAGTAAAGTTCAGAATATATTCAAATAGAAACCAGTTATTTTAAATCGTATTTATATTTTACAATAGTACTGTTTTTACTGAATTTTTGCAGCATTGGAGAGTATAGGGGAGAGCAGGGGCGAAAGTACCATTTTTCAGAAAAACTTCATTTTAAAAGATAATGTTGTATACAGAGATATATTTCTGCTGTGGCCAGTAACTCAGAAGTGTGGTCTAACAATACCAGGTGGTATTTTGTAGAAATGTAGAAAGACTTCAGTATAATTTCACTTTGAACATAAGTTGCACATTGTTACTTTCGACCCCATCGGTTGGGACGAAAGTAACACAACAATATAAGCTAGATTTTTTTCTGTTACACTTATTTTTCTTAAGTATACCTGATTGTGACCTTGTTAATAAATAACTGCAAACATATTTTGTCTTTTATCTTTGCAAAAAATTATTAAATTACATTTTCATATTTTCATTTTAAATTTAAGTTTAAGTTTCATCAGATGTCTTAAAACCTGACTGTATTTTTTTTATTGTAAATTTCAATGTATTTTTATATAATAATAAAAAAAATTCTACAGAATGCACAATATAAAAATTTTATCACATTAGCATAATAAAAAAAACTCTAAACATAATGTAACAGTAGGCCTATTTATGTTTCCATCCAGTTGTTTTTATGCATGAATTAAAAATGTGCACTAAAACATCTGGAAACACTGCAAATTCACAGGTGGAGGTGTAAAGGCTAAGATACGGCTAAAACCTAAATATAAATGTGACGTAGCAGCTGCCCAGAGAGAGATGTTCATCTATGTCCAGAAACACCCTCTCAAACACATCTGGATAAAACCAGACCTCTGTCTGTCTTTCTGACCCTCACTAAGACATATTCTTTTGGTATAATATGACATTAACATTTGTAAGAAATGATGCAAGAAACAGAAATTCACAATATAGCTTGCACTGGAACAAAATAAATACTTTCTGTGACTTTAGCGGGACAAAAGTAACAACTGTTACTTTCGTCCCGACAGGAACTCCTGACATTTAAACTCGATTTAATTTTATATAAAAAAAATTTTTAAATGCAATCTTTAGGATGTGTTAAAGCACTAAATAACCTGTAGATTGATCATTACTTTGACACATGAAACAAGAAAAACAACTCGACTAATAAAAAAAAATTACAGCTTCAACAATTAACTTTTTGTACTCGAAAACAGTTTACGGACCTAACTTCAGGAAACAATGAGGAAATCACATGATATTTCTCAGCTCCGTCAAGCATTGCATGCTGAACATGCTGTCATAGCTGGGAATGCAAATGCAGAAAGAGGCTCGGAGAAAATCACTTTGTTACTTTCGTCCCGTGTTACTTTCGCCCCGGTTCTCCCCTGAGAGACTTCTTTCAAAAACACAAAAGATCTCACAGATCCCAAATCTTTAATAGTGTATGTTTTTCATCTAGCAGATGATAAAGCAGGTGAAAAATGTTGGCCTCAAAAAACACACTAGTAACTGTATATCAGCCGCTGAGAACACTTTTACAACCACATTGCAGCTCTGTATGTGTATGTACAAACACATACAGCACACTCGCTGTTAAAGAGTATGTAAGGAACACAGCACCCAGTTTTCGCATCCATCTCCTCATTTTGTAATGCAAAAAAGTAATAAAGTTTGATTAATAGAGCATTAAAGGAATCTGAAACACTGGAGCACATCTAACTAAACACATAAAGTCCTGTTTTCCTTCTACTGTGAGGCTGAGTGGGCTCTTAATGTGATTTAATATACAAGCCAATAGAACACTTGTCATAAGTGTGTCCATCTGAGAGGTTATTATTTTTTTCTTTTTAATAATTCCAGAATTGACTGCTAGATTGTGCAGGGTTGTCTCTCTATCACGGATGGTGTCCATCTATTGTTTGTGTGTAAGAGCGTGTTGACTGCTCGAGTCAGTGAGGAGCAGAGAGCAGGAGACAGGACATCCTGAGCAGGGTTTGTGCCAAGCCATCAGAGCCCCCCGGACCCAATGGGATGTCGGTTAATGGTTTGTGTAAAGACTGGAAGGAGGTTTTTACTAACAAGCACCAAGGAGTGTAATTCTGGAAATGAACAAGATTGATTTTACAATTCTGGACATGAACAAAATGTATCAAAATATGTGAATATTGTGAAACATTATTCATTGATGTGATGCAACGCTGAATTTTTGCAGTTGAAGTTCTCCAGTCTTCAGTTTTACATGATCCTTCAGAAATCACTCTAATATGTGTTCAAGTAACAATTATTATTATCATCAGTGTTGAAAGTGTTGTGCTGCTTTCATTGTTTATATATACATATAAAAATCGTGATGCATTGTATCAGGATTATTTGATAAAGTTCAGAAGAACAGAATTTATTTGAAATATAAGTCTTTTGTAACTAAGTAAAATATTAAATGAATGCATCCTTGTTGAATAAAAGTATATTTTCCCCCCAAAACTTTCAAATGGTAGTTACTTGACCTTAACTTTACAGTAAATATAGATTATTTGTCGAACTGTTGTCCAAGCTTTAGTGAGTCTCTAAAAACACTCTGTGGAAGTCTGACTAAGTTGGCGCATGTTGGGGCATTCATCGAGTAAGGATGAACTCATACAGGACGGAGTCTTAAACGACGGTACGTCTCCTCAGATGGATCAGTATCATCACTGATTCATTTCCAGAATGATTTGTGAGACTTTCCTGTTAGTATTGACCTCAAAGAAACCACAGAGAAGGAATCAAACCCATTTAAAGTCACATTGAGAGGCCACTGACGTTGTCGTAGTGCCTGAAGAATGCTCCTGCCAACATCTGTCCAACTTCATTCAAAAGTTTGCTTGTTATATTTACATTCGAGTCTGTTCCTCTGCAGAATAGAGGGATCTCAGTGTGCGTCACAAACCATCTCCTTCCTCTGAGAGGTACAGATGGGCTGTAAAGTCACTAATAGAGGTCATCAAAAATAGCCTTAGACTGACTGACACACTTCTAGTGTGCCAGAGCTCTATGGTTTCGTATAATGTATAGTATAAATTATTATTTTATCCTTGTATTTTAAAGACAAAGCCCATCAGTTATTTAAGCAGACTTTTTAATTTTTTTATTTTATCATTTTGGCTTTAAGTCATTAATGCAAACAGAATAAAATTTGCCATAAATGTGTATTTTTATTGGAATTTTAGTATTTCACTCTGATTTTCTTTCATAAATCTATTTTGCACTCGGGACAAAAATAGCAACACTCAGGACCTTAACGACAAAAATGTCCAATTTAAAACCCATTAAAATTATCAATATTTAATCCCAGTGCCATTTAGTCATGAAATCATGCATTCTTTGTTAATAGACTTTAATTCTTTTGACAAGGTGTCAACATTTGGACTGTTTTTATTTTTATTTTTTTACTCTTTTTCACCGTATAGCACCATTTTATCAGCTTTGGCCATTTGGCTTCTACCAAAACAACACATGAGTATGTGCTGAAAGATTTTATTGGCTGTACAGCCTTTGATGTCAGAGTAAAGGATATGGGAAGTGTTTAGTTTTCCCTAATGCATTATTGTTTACTTAAAAACTATGCACTATTATATTGTTATTATATTGCTTTTAATGTTTTGTCCAGCTGTCTGTGAGGTTGGGATCATGCGATTAAAAACCACTGGGTTTCAAGCTTTATGCCAAGTTTCTGCAAGTTTTTAAAAAATTTTTTTGCAAAAATGCCAGCTTTATATGTTCCAGTATCATGTATGAAAGCTGTGATACATTTTTTTATATATTTGGGCAAGTTATTCAGTGAGCAAAAAACTGCATCAGATTCATGTTTTTACTTAAAAACAGATTTTGGGTACAAAGTGTCACATTTTCCTATGACAGAAGGTTAATGGTTGTGCTAAATGCACATATTATCATGCACACTCATAAATTGACACCGTACGGCCTTTAATGACGTTTATCTCTGACCTCTGACCTCTGACCTCTTCAGTAGCAGAAAGGGATGTCTGGATATCACCGAACTTACTGCTCTGAATTACCATCAGGCCCAGCTTGGCTGATTTCTGGTGTAGTGTATCATTTAATGAAGCATTCTGTGAATTCAGTCACGGAGTGAGAATTCAGCATGTCAGCGTGAATTCAGCATTTGAAGAATCGAGGTGCGGCAAACAAGAAATGTAACTTTTGTTGATTATAGTATTACATAAATAAACACTTAAAGGAAGTTCACACAAAGAGCACTTGAGTGAAACTGGCCTCTTCCTTCCAGTGGACATATGGAAATATACTCTAATACCAGACTCTACCAGAATGGCAACAACAGAGAAACGTTTCTTCAATCTTTCATCCTCTCAAGGGAGCTGCAGAGCACAGAAATGCTTTAGGGCGGTTTATAGTGTTGATATATGAGCGGTTATTTCAGTTCAGCGCTGAGCAGCAGAGAACAAAAAAAAAAAGGACAAGAGCTGCTGAAGTTGTCTTATTCAAAAATTTTATTTAATGGTGTTTTATTATATAGTTATATAATTCCATAGCTAACATACCATTAATAGGACAAGAGATAATTAGATAATAATTCAGTGATAAGGTGCCCTGCTAATGAATGAAACTCTTACATTTTACAGACAATAACATTTTTAAGATCTTGCCTATTTGTTTGTTTGTTAAAAAAAAATTACATTTCTGAATTCACTTCCTGAAAGGATTGTTCATTTTGACAGAAACAAAAATTATCGTTTTTTTAAGAGCATTTTTTTTGTTATTACAGAATTGATGCATACTTTAAGGAGATAACTTTTTAAAAGTTCTCCCAAAAATTTAATCACCTTCACCTGAACTAGACAACTGGAAACTCCAGGAGTTCTTGTTGGCTGTTTCTTCAGTAACACAGGCATTTGCTGCCTTCACTTTAGCTTCAAAGTTGGTGAACTTTGTTTATGTATAACTATTGCACACATCTAATTTTAAGGTTATGTTCCTTATCTCATAAAAAAAAAAATGCATATGTTCCTGCCCATGCATATTATTTGCCCATCACTATAACACTGGTCAGCCAGATGTCACGTTTACAGAATGTGAACTTTGTGTTGTTTTTGTGTGCTTGCAATCATCACATTTTAAATATAGTAAATCTTGGTTTTCTCGAAGTCTTGTGCATCTCCTTTGATAAAACCTTTGCTCTTCATCCTGAGAAATTATAGATTTCTGAGAAGACAGAGTCTAAGAACAAAATGTCTCAAGGGCCTCCAACATCTCAGATCTTAAAGGAGAAATCAACGTTTATTGTCCTTGGAAGGGCCTTATGCATTGCCATATGGCAAGCCTTTTTAACATTTAATCTTTAAAAAGTACTAGTATTTATTTTCAGGCTATTAGTATCTGTTCCATTAAAGGTAGGGTAAGAGATTTCTGGTAGCCAATGCTGACATTTGAAATTCACTGCCACTTTTTAATACTCATTCATGTAACTCTGTGTCATTCTACAATGAGATTTTGGACATTGCTTTACTCAGGGATACAAAATCGAAATGTGTGCTGCTCTTAAGATTATTTATTGCATCTGCACTACCACTTTAATTTTCCTTCATGTAGCTCTGCGACACTCCAATAATCATATTAGTACCTCAGGACTCTTAACACTGTCTACTTTAATGGTATCTGTTACTGCCACTTATTTGTATATAATGCTCTGTTCTTGCCTGTTCTGCCTATGGTCACTGAAGTCACTCAAAAAATTTCAGTGCTCTACCCCAAAATGGTCTCGCCCCTATTTTATATATTTATCGATCCTGACCGTTGAGATCGGCTCGATACATGCCAAATATTTTGTGATTTTTCCTTGAAACATTTCTTGTATTACTAATCACAACTGATTTATTTTTACTCATCTCATGTTATAACCACTGTTGGTAACGTTACTTTAAAAAAGTCATTAGTTATAGTTACTCACTACTTGTGCCAAAAAGTAACTGAGTTAGTAACTGAATTACTCTATAATAAAAGTAACTCGTTACCAGGGAAAGTAACTATTTGCGTTACTGTAAAAAAAAAAAAAAAGTTGCAGAATTTTTATTTATTTATTTATTTATTTTTAGCAGTTTTCAAAAGTCAGTTGAAATTAGTAGAACAGACAGGTGTTCATACATAACTTTCGATATTTATTGCACGTCAACAGACAGCAAGAGTTTTATCCTGCACTTCAAGTATTATCTTTGTAAGAAAAGTGTTTTGGCCACTAGCTTTGTAGATGCGTGTCACACATTACATGTACACATTACATGCACGTTCTTGCCTTTGACCACAATGAATTTGAAGTAGTGCTTATATCTCCACATTTCTGCTGCTGCTGCGAATCTCTGTGTAGCTGTTGTGTGTGTGTGTGTGTGTGTGTGTGTGTGTGGGCATGTTTTTGTGACATATCAGGACTCAACTTTGTATAATGACATGGGTATGACACAGGTATTACAAGGAGAGGGTGACTTATGAGGACATAACCCATGTCCCCATTTTTCAAAATACTTATAAATCATACAGAATGAGGTTTTTTTGAGAAAGTAAAACTGCACAAAGTTTCCTGTGAGGGTTAGGGTTAGGGGTAGGGTTGGTGAAGGGCGATAGAATATATAGTTTCTACATTATAAAAACCATTACGCCTATGGGATGTCCCCACTTTTCACAAAAATAAACATGTGTGTGTGTGTGTGTGTGTGTGTGTGTGTGTTTGGCGCCACTGGCGCTGGCGCGTGTGCCGGCATGTGTGTAAAAACACTGGCTCTGATTGGCTACCATGAAACACATGACTCTGCCTTAGCCAATCATAATCATTTTTAACCCACCCACTCGCTGTGTGAACCAGGGGTGCGTTCGGATTGCATAGTTTATTCAATCAGTGCATAGTAACGCACTGCATTTTACTTCAGTAATGGTAACGGCGTTGTTACGACGGGAAAAGTTATTAGTTAGATTACCCCGTTACTGAAAAAATAACGTCGTTATCTAACGCCGTTCTTTTAAACACCGTTATTCCAAATGCCGGTTATAACTAATCAGAATGCCCACCAGAAGTGTTACTAGTAGAATAAAAAATGTACTAGTAACATTTGTCATAAATCTAATGAACAAGTATTAGTATCTTAAATGAATGGAATGGATACAGGTAGCTAAAAAAATACTAGTAGCATGAAAATAGATTGAAGTATGTTTTATAGATTAAATGTTAAAATGGCTTGCCATACACTAATGATAGATAAGTCACTAGTCAATATTGAAATAAGTACCAGTATCTTTTTAATAGGTACTAGATAATGAATTAGTTCCAGTATCAAATAATAAGTTTTAGCTTCTACTGAATAAGTATAAGTATCTTTAAAAAGCTATAGGGACACCACAGACAGCGTGGAGCAGGAGGGCGTCCGGCGCGCCCGTCTGCGGTATGTATTTACAGACACGTGTGGGAAAATCAAGGTAGAATAAACAGTGAGGCATTTTTGCGCAAACATTCCAAAGTGATAAATATCGCCATCCTAAAAATGTCCCGTAGAGGGGAAATATATCTCAAGATTTTTTGCCACTCATTGTGCCGTGTGAGGGGAAATGATCTGTTTATTTACAGATTTAGATATAGGTGTGTGTGTCATTTTTCACGATTGAATAAACACGGGAGGTTATGCAATCATATAACGAGTTTAGGTATATAACGTTTGCAGAAAAAGAGGTGGCAGTTTTAATGACAACTAAAAATTATGTAGTTATGTAAAATAAATAAATTAAAGAGTGACACGTTACAAGAGAAGTTTGTTAGTTTTAAAACAAAAGTTAGTTGCCATATTTGAATTTGAGAGTTTTTTAATGTTTGTTAGTTTGTTTGTTCATTGAATCAGGGAGAATACACATGTACCTAGATTACAGAAAATGCAGATTTAGCCAGAGTAGCTATTTTTCATCTGTAAATCCAGAGTTCATGTAAAAAAACAATCAATATCAAAACATAACATTTTAAACAGTAAAAATCCTAAACATGTTCACTATTTATTTATTTATTTAATTTAATTTTTTTGATAAACCACATATCTTTTTATTCTGGTGGATGTCTCTTCCAGGGTTACTCTAAAGGCAAAACAATTACTGACTTCAAATAAGAGTTAAATAATCATTTTAACAAGTTTCTTTTTACTGATATTCAAACTTTTCACACTTGTTTTTTTTTTTTTTTTTTTTTTTTGTACAACATGTTCTAAAAGTTTTTTTTTTCAACTACAAGTGAGCAACACATCAAATTTTATAGAAAAAAAAAGTTCACATTAATTTAGATAATTTAGACCAGTGGTGCCAAATCTTTTTAATCTGAAGAGCCAAAAATTGATTTTAGTTTTAAAACAGAAAAAAATATCAGTTCTGCATATTAGAACAAATTATTTATTAATAATTCTATCATTATAAAAAGTTATAGCATTATTTATTTTCGGTTATCATTTTTTAAGTTTTATTTGATCTAATGCAGTAGTATTCAAACATTTGTAAGCGTGCACAAAAATGTACAAGTACCATCATTGCACATTGGGCCCTCTTTGTCACAGTTTACCTTTGTGTGTCGTAGTGAATTATATTTTTCAGCATGTACAGTGTGCTGTGATTTATTAAAGGGATGGCATGGACAGGAAGTGGCCAGTTTGTTTCTACAAGGTCAAAGGTTATAAGATGCTGACCAGGCTCAGGAAACAGGCTTAAGAAACGACCATCCGCTGCTACCCACAGGGTCTTTCGTGGTCATCGATTTGATGCAGCTTCCTTCAGAGCCCCAGCTGGTGTCCGTCTTCCTCAGCGGACACTTGAAGAGTATCCTTCAGCACTCATCTCACAGGAGGAGGTGCATCCTGATCCTCAACAACACTGACCTCATCTCCGCTGACCACCCAGCCAGAAATAAATCTCATTTAATAACCAAATGTATTTGATAATCAAAACGGACTTGTACAAACATTTAAATTACAGTTTTTATGTAAAAAAAAAAAAAAAAAAACATAATTATGTTTCTACTTCTACTAGTTTGTTGTTGAAATATAAATACTTAAACGGTGACTGGAATAAATACGTATTTATTCAAACATACATTTAATAATGAAGACAACAGGTTAAGTAAAAATATAATGAATATATATATATATATATATACATATATTCAGTGAAATGCTCCTTTCTAGAGTTATTTTTTCTAGCTAACTATCAAGTAATTTGTTCTGTTTCTTTCAACACCTTCTGATGTTCACATCTATTTCTTGCTAGTAGTAAACTGGAAGAGATGTTCGGTTTGACCCACATTTATTGTTTGGAATTTGCGCTAATTGACATTATGATTGACCGATAATTGACAGAATTTGAAAACGGAGATAGTGTTTCATATTAAACGTAACAAAACACAAAGCTTATTGGCAGATGCTACAAATAAGATTCAGTGAAGTTCACACATCAGCAGAAAACATCCCAGACTAAAAGACTGATTTAAGAGTCCATATCAATATTGATTAAAAACGAGAAACCCTTATTGTTAATCCAGCACTAGCATCCACACTAGGGAAGTTGTGGGTTAAGGGAAGTCGTGGCCTAGTGGTTAGAGAGTTTGACTCATAACCCCTAGTGGGTTCGAATCTTTGGCTGGCAATACCATAACATCAAAAACTCTTTTTAACATCTGAAGAGTCTCTGAAGACTGGAGTAATGGGTGGTAAAAATCACAGGAATAAATTGCTTTTTCAAATATTTTAAAAGCCGTTTCCTAAAATAACCTGCATCTGTCCAAACAGTCAACAAAAGAACGCACTGTAACCGGAGAAATGTGTCATTTTTTTATTGTATATAGTAGGTTATAGAGTCTCAAATCTCCGCTCCCCCAAAAACAATTAAATGTCCTGCCAATGGCTCTTTTTAAAGGGCATGACTTCACACTCGCCTTGGCAGGAGGAGATCTTATTTGAGCTCAAACATGCTGGCTGCGGTCTGATGCAGCTGAGCTTTCTCTGTGTTCAACTGTCCCGGCGGTTTAGGAAGGACGTGTTCAGAAACGGTCCCCACGGCCCTTTGTTCTCCTGTCAATCTGACATTCATTTAAATGTTTGTGTGTGCTTGCTGAACTCTTCACCCGTCTGACGACATCGGGGTGCTAGGAGCGGTGCGCAGCACACTGTACCTTCTGCCTTCCTCTCATTCATGACGCTGTTGAGCTGTTGTTTCTGCTGATTAGCGGGGTTAAAAAGGTCCCATAAATTTCACTGGCCTGTATTAGGTTGGAGAGGCCAAAATGTTCAGAAGGAACTGCTTTGGATCATACAGATTCCTTCATAATGATGTTATAAATCTTATAGAGAATGCACACCACACCCAAAAACTGAATCTTTAAATTGTAGCATATATCATCAGAAGGCATGTTTATTATTTTACAAAGATTTAGTTTTGTGTGTCAGTCACATTTAGTTGGCCAGTCTTTGTTACACATCATAATGCAACAGTACATGCAGCTGTGTCCAAAAAAATAAATAAAAGTTTTTATTTTTATAAAACATATTATTATATGATCAGCTTTGATTAGTGAGTTGGACATTTTTAATATTTCTTCATTTTATGTCATAACTTTCCTTCGTTTAAAGTACAAGTTTAGTAAAAGAAAAGAAAAAGAAAGAAAAGGGAGTTGATTTTAAATGTATTTATTCAAGACAGTGAGACCAACACGTAAAAACAAAAATACTGTTAAAGGACATTAAAATCTGCTCAAACAAGTAATTGTTGAAACACAATTATGTGTAAAGAAAATTATATACATCATAGCACATGTGGAATATTCACAGAAAAATTGTATTTAATAGTAATTGTCTGCTTGTAGGAAAGGAAGTCTCACATTTTTAGGTCCGCACCTTTCTAAATAACTGAATCGGACCTCAGAAGCACATCATGCCATGCAAGTTCACAGCCCATGATGCTTAAACACAACTATACAATGAACTAAACATTAGAGTGCATGTGCATTTACAGCGATCCGCAGTGACAGCATTATTCACTAAACAGATCACAGGCTCAAAATCAGGAAACTCAGAGTCCGCCCTTGAGATTCAGATCATTCCCTTCTCCACACCCAGCCTGCGGGAAACAGTGAAAACAATAAAAAAGACATTCTGAATGACTGGGTGTAATGTGTAATTAACGCAAGTCCTCCAAACCTCGAAACCTCAACAGTACTTTAGCAAAAACTTTAATATTTTCACATTATATGCAACTGTTTGACTTGTAATATAGCACTTATCACAAAGTATTGCATGTTTTGTTTCAGATGTTAAAGATCAGTCCTCTGTTTGAGCTCTGAAGGTCATGGGCACATTTTTAAAGGCGTTTTTGTGCCCTTGAAGTTTGTTCCCAATAAGTATAGATACAATGGTCAGTCCACAGAAATAATTTTCCTATATATAAATCACAGAATCCTGAAAACTTAGTAAACATGTACAAAAGCAGTCACTTCTGACTGGGGTGTTACCCTTTCACTTATGTACTATGTACACTTTATGTATTAAAGTACAAAGGGTACTGCCCAGGGATGGCTTTTGTATCTTTTTTCTGAGTGTGGGTTTGTAGTTAATTGTGTTGTCAGTTGCACCCTCATACACTAAAAGACTATTTCCTATTCGTATTTACATACTTTCGTGCAGTTTTTGACAAAATGCCACACAGAGTGCTCAAGACAAGATACAAGTAAATAAAAGTTTTATTTGCCACAGCCTTCTCAGTAGTTCAGGGGTATCCAGTTCTGCTTCTGGAGGGTCAGCTTTCACCAAGGTTAATCAAACACACCTGAACCTGCTAAACAAGGTCTTCAGAATCACTAGAAACTTCCAGGCAGGTGTGTTACAGCTAAAACTGGGGTCCAATAACTTTCTGGTTACCCATATTTTTCAAAATATGTTATTTTATGTTCAACAGAAACTCATATGGGTTTGGAACAATTGGGTGAACTATCCTCTTAAGGTCTTTAAGATTTCTAGATACGTCCAGGCAGGTGGGGGCTAAACTCTGCTGGACGTTGGCCCTCCAGAAGCAGAATCGGACACCCCTGGTGCATCATGTAACAAAGGGACAGTAATGCCCTGCACCCTTCAAAGTGGGTGAGACCAAATTAATATTGAATTTCAAATGAAATTCTAGCCATGATGACTACTTACCTTTAGTGGTTAATGGCTCCTACCAGGTGCGGGGGGATAAAGGCCGGCTGTGCCAGGGGGTTGAAGACCAGCAGGCTTGGGCTGCACAAGCAGTGAAGATCGATTTAATTACTGTACACCCTTCAGTATTCAAACATGCACTTATCCTAAAAATGGCCACCATGGAAGATTTGCCAAATGTTAAGCATCATTACTCATCCCAGCGTAACTCCTACCTGTTGTACGCAGCCATTTTGCAACGATATAAGTGTGGCGTCCTTCACGGCAAGCTTGGCTTCTACTAGTTCTTTGGCTTCCCTCAGTCTGCTTTGCTCCTTGAGAAGCTGCTCCAGTTGCTTATCATACTTCTGTTGGGCGTCCTGCAGTTTTTTGCTGCTCTCCGCAGCCTCTTTTTCCCGATCCGTTTTGCACTTGTCCAGTTCTGAAGTCAGTTCCCCCGTCTGTACTTCCAGCCGGCTGCTCTGTTTCTGAATGCTCGAGACCTTCGCTCCCACGCTGTCCAGGTAGCTCTGGAACTTGTCCTCCACCTGCCGAGAGAGGCTTGAGCAGTTGGAGCGAATCCTTTCCATCTGTTCTTCCTGTTTGGGGCAGGTGAGGTGAAACGTCACCGAGTTGGTGAAGAAGTTGTCGATTTTGGTCAGGAAGGCACTTGTGACCGTCTGGATGCCTTGGAGCGACTCTGCAAAGTCTTCTTTGCATTTCTTGGTGTAAACATCAAGCTGGGATTTCAGACTCAGGTTTTCTTGTCTCAGCTGTATCACCAGACTATGATGTTCATTTTTATCCTTCACTGCGTTGTCCAAGTCAGCTTTAAGGTACTCCACCGTTTGGCTGAAGTTACTCTTAAGGATTCCATTTAGAACTTTCTGCTGTTCCAGAAGAGAATTTAGAGTTTTTATTTCACCTGAGAAGAGAAAGAGAGCCATGTCAACAGGACCGCCTCTGTGAATTAGATTCTTCATTGATTGATTGATTGATTGATTAATTGCACTCACCGTTCTGATTGTTGTTGCTTGGTGGACATGGGAGTGGAGTATTTCGAGTGCTCGAAAGCTTTATTTTACTGGCCTCACAAAGAGACTGTAAAACAGCCAATCAGAATCAAGCGTGTAATTATTATTAGGGTTAGGCTTTCAAGATAATTTTCAGAATATCTTAAAATTAACAACATCACAAAAATCACACATCAGTCCTCATTTGCACACGCTCATGTCGTTGCACACCTGAAAGACTTACCTTCTTCTGTGGATATTTGAAAAAAATTATATCTTTGTTTGTTCCACAGAAGAAAGTAAGTCATGCCAGTTTGAAACGACATGAGGGTGAGTAAATGATGATGACGACATACAAGCAAATAAAGAACTTACAAGAGACTTCTGCACGTTAATGCTCTTGATTGTTGTCAAGTTCAGGTCATTTTTCAGCTTTGCTATTTCTTTATCCGCCGCATCCTTCTCTCCAGTCTTTGCTTTGAGGGCACTGGTGAGGTCAGCTTTGTCTTTTCTGAGTTTGGTGTTGTCTGTGGAGAGCTTGTTAAAGGCCAGCTCCAGCTCTTCCACTCTCTTCTCCTCGGCGGTCTTCTCTGGCTGGCCGTACACCAGGAAGAGCACCAAACTGGCGATGATGAGGGACTGGATCAGAGACGAGAAGAAGAAGAGGATCCTCATGTAGTAGCCGCAGCTTTTCCCCTTCTTCGCCTTGTGGATGTGTTTGCTCTCCAGTCCCAGAGTGGCCCGGGAGTAGCTGTTGTTGTACATTTCTGAGCTCCAGTTGTGGGAATGAGACGGACCTTCCGAGGATTTTGATTCTAGAGGTTTGTTATGAAAAACCGATGGTCAAAAGGTTACCAGAATACCCCGGCACAGTTGTGAGCAATGACATGTAAACACTTCTACCAGGACACGGGGCGGGAGCTGTGTTTATAAATGCAGAGACACACTTCCCGCACCGTGACTCTTTCCGGACCCTCCCCAGGAAAGCTCCAGAGGTTATCAGCACTTCACGCTGAACCTACGGAGATCTCCAGAGATAAACCGAGCCAGAGCTCCTCCCTTACTTTCCCTAATGAATCACACCAAACCCTGACAAGGAATTCAGACCACCGTCGAATATTTAGATAACACTTATTTCATAAGTTCATTGTAGGATTTGTCTTAAGCTGTTGTTGGCATCCATATTACTGTTTCTCAATATTAGTTAATTAACTTTATATCAGCCATCATATTGGAATAACCCACTATGACCAAGAAAAACAATGTTCCTGCAAAGGACAAAAGCTGGTCCTTCCATCTCTTCCTGGATCAGATCAGATACATAAACACATGTGATCGAAACAACCCATCTGACACTGTTTCCTGCAGAGCCACATCGGTGGAGTCGGGGGGACAACAATGGTGACCTGTCATCCTCCTCACAGGAATGAATAACAAACTCTCCCAGAAGTCCAGGAGGCGGCAGCACGTTTGATGCCGGGCCGGCGATGACGCTCGCAGCTGAGAGTTGTGTCTGGGAGAGTGTGAAGAGGGGGCATAGAGTAAGTCAGGGGTTTTCCTGCGGCCCATTGTCTCCTTGCCAATCCACCCTCAACGGAAAGTCATTTACAGAGGGTTTTTGAAACGGACTAAAAGTTCTTAAAATTCCCTTAAAGAACGCAAGCGAGCTTTAAGACAAAAACAGGAAGCTGAATCTGCAAAAGACAGCATAAAGACTATGAACTTTGGTTAATATAGGGCATTAGAGCAAGAGCTTAACAGATATTCATTACTCCAAGAATTTTTGCACACATTTTTAGCACTATCAAATATTAAAGTGATAGTTCACCCATAAATGAAATTTCTGTCATCATTTACTCAACCAAACAGTTGCTGGTAGAAATCGACCTCTATAGTATTTATCAATTTTTTTTTCATACTAGCAACTCTTTAACTCACATTCTTCAAATTATCTTCTGTAACTCATACAGGTTTGGAATAACTTGAGGGTGAGTGAATGATGACATAATTTTATTTTTATTTTAAAGTTTCATTTTAAAGACCATTTCACCCAAAATCTCATTATTTACTCACTGTCTTCTCTGGAAAACATAAGTTGTGCATTATTTCTTACAGGTTTGGAACAATACGAGGGTGAGTTAATGTTAGGTAAAGAAAAAAAACATATTTGTGGGTACACTTAATTATCATTCTTAAAAAAAAAAAAAAGATTCTTTATTCCCACGTGAAAAAATACTATAGTAATTTATAGTAAATATATTTTACTTTTTTGTACCATAATATAGTAAAGAACTTGAGTTAATTTGTTGTGGTAATTCTATAGTTGCTGTGGTAATATAACAACTGTAATAATATAAACAAACTACTTTACCCAATACTGTACTAAGTTAATATTTTATATTATACTACAATACAGTAAAGTTTACTGTAGTTAAAACTAAAGTATACTACAGTATTTATTACAGTTTATCAGTTCTATATAGTTAATACTACAGTATGCTGTAGCATTCATTATAAAGTTTTGTAAATACTGTAATATATTATATTACGAGTACTATAACCATTTACTAAAGCATGGTTCAAAAACACTACAGTATTTACTATAAATTATTACTATAGTATTTTTCCACGTGGGTTGGCGCGAACGATTCTTTAGATCCGGGTTCTCCAAACTCTGAGACTTGACCATCTCGATGGTTTCCCTCCATCCTTGTTTACAGTTTGGAACAAAATACTTATCAGAAATAAAGAGGTTTATGATTATTAACACAATAAAGGAGAAAAAATATGAACACTCCTCTGACTAATATTTGTTAACTTGTGAGCTGCTCAAAAGCAGGACACAGAATCACATGCGTTTGTGGTCAAAAGATCATAACAAAGCGAGCTCTTCTTCTTCTCAGAAATAACAAACGGTTCCGGTTGAATGACATTTATTTTCTTCAGCTGTACTCCTGCAGCCTCTTGTGGTCACAATTGCATTGCTGCTTTAATTTTCCCATCAAGGTTTTTTTTTTTTTTGCGTCAAAGCCAAATGTTAAATTCACTGGCCCTGTCCAATACTTTATTAACAGGATATACATTAGGTACAGTATATAATAATGCAGTGTAGCACATATCCACACATCAGAGTATAGTGGTAAATATTGCTTTTTTTTATTTTTATTTTTTTATTGAAAATGTCTTGTGGTTTTCTTTTAAAACTATTTTGTCCACAGTTACACTGTTTATCGACCATAATGAGTTTTGGTTCATTTTTGAGGCACCCATGTAGCAAGTGAGTCTCACAGAGTATTCATATTTCATTTATTTGACATGAGTGAGCAAACATTATTTATTAGATGCTGTCCATATGAGCTCTCACTAAACCATTAGCACATTAAAGATCCAGCCAATGGATCATTCACATGAGCTCATCTGTGAATCTCTCCCTTCACACCACGTCTTCAGAAACCAGAACATTTATGGCTGACATCCTCAAAACTAATTGGTTTGCTCTAATCAACGTTTCCACAGCAGGGTCTTAAGCTAGGTCTGGTTACAGCTGCAGTGCTAAATTAAGATAACAGAAGTTTTCTAAAGTAATAAAAGAGGCATTTCAAGAACAGAAACAGTGGACAAGGCCGTATATGTATGCAGTTGTTCACAGGTCAGTTTTCAGTCTGTGGTTATGGATCCAGGAGAGGTGAGTGTCACACAGTGGCCTCGTTCTCTTGCGTGTCTTCGTCCTCCAGCAGACTGTAGGACGCGTGGCTCTGGAAGGGTCTCTGCAGCGGGTGGCACAGCAGCTTGGCCATGCAGTTGTGCAGCTCAATAGCAGGACCGCACAGGGACACCTCGAAGCGGTAACACATTCCCTTCGAGTCCAGCTCGCTGAAGGAGGCGTACACGTCCTGACGACACACACAGACTTTCAGCATCTCTTATAAAACTGAACGGATATAACTTATCACAGGACGCTCAAACCTTCCAGCTAGTGTCTTCTGTCTGTTCTTCAGCTCCATTGTGAAGATACACAACATCAAAGAAGAAATAAGGAGACTGTAGCATTTTCTGGAAAGAAAGAGAATATGCAGCATAACTCGTTTGAGGAAAACACTGTTCATTTAGTATCATTAAGGTAGTAGTGTATTTTTGTTAATATTTTCTCATTTCATGTTAATTTTATGTCAAGTTTTAGTCATTTAGAGTGTGTTATTGTCATTTTCTTTTAAATAAATGTTTATATAGTTTTATAAATTTTTATTAAAGTTTTAGTTATTAGTTATTTTTTATGATTATACAAAATCTAAATGTATTATTCTTTCAAGTATTGAAAATGTCTTTTTTTATGGTTTTAGTTAACTATAACATCCCTGTATCGAACTAAATTTCTGAAGGATTAATTTTGTTTAAAGATGAACAATAAAGTCTTTTTGTGTCCATACAGATTTCATTTGGTTTTGAAAAACATACTATTTTCATTTTTAAAAAATCAGTTTAATTTTAATGAGTGTATAATTTTATTTATTTATTTAATTATTTCCAAAAACTTATTTTAATATATATATTTCTTAAAATAAAAAGCATTTTAACCTACTTTCAAGGTGAAGTCCATCAATTCCTATAAGAATCCAACTTTTTGCATGATTGTGAAAAATTTCCCCAGATTTCGAAGTCACTGTAATTGACTCATAATAATGTGGTAAGGTGTCAAACAAACTCACTTTGGCAGCATCAGAGGGGTTGAACTGAAGCATGCCAGCATGCCGGCTGAAGAGGAGGAGGGTCCGGATCACAAAAGGAGGCGGGATGGTCTGAATGTTCTCCACCTGAGGAAGTTCGATTTTCTGCAAACTACAAAAGAAGAAAAAAATACAACTTAACGGAGGGATTTCAATCGATAGCAGTCTAATTATTGAACACAGAAGATAAAAACTACTCACATGAGATTGAGGAGATCTTCCAGATCTACAGGTAAAAGTTAAGGAAATGATTCATTCTCACCGCTTCCTCTGCATCCCTTATTAATGTGTATCTGGACCGACCTGGCGTCTCAAAAAACCAACCTAACTCTCTAAATAAGGATACTGAAGGACTCGCAGACGTTGGTCTCCAGGTCGTACAGACAGCTGCACAGCTCTCGCGGATCAGACGTGAATCCTGATAACTGTGTGTGAAAGAGATGTCAAGCACTGATGCTCTACGTCAGTCCTGTATCTGTTATTTCGGTTCTTTAACACGCACTCTTCATATTCATGCTGGTTTCAGATGGTTTTGTAAAACATTTATACCTTTTTGTCAACAAAAAATTTAAAAAAAACGACAGAAAATCTGAAATTTTGCTCCGGCAACTAATTGAAATCAAGTTTTAAATCGAAGTACCAAAAATTACAAATACATAAATATTTATAAAAATGAAAAACGCATATTAAATTAATAAAACTTAAAAGTAAAGTTGAAATGAAAACTAAAGAAGTAGAAGCAAGTAAAAAAATATAGCATACTGTAATAGAAATAAAAAATTTTTTAAATAATGCTGGATGTAACCATCAAGTAAAAGCTGTTTATCATATTTTCCATGCACAATGAATACATATATAAATATATACGTTTGAAAACATATATTTTTTCTTCAGGGTAAAAATTTGAAATTGTTTTTGTAAATTCGTAACGTTATATCTGATATTTAGAGAGACTTATTGACCTTGACACACAGTCATGATCGTCTCTGTCTATAATATCAATAATAAGCAGTGAACAGTGTTCTCATTGTTAACTAGACTAAATAGAAAATTGGTTTTGGTAATTGAAATAAACCTGAAATTATATATATATATATATATATATATATATATATATTACATGAAAAACTTAAATGTAAAACTACTAAACATGTTGCCTTGACATCTCACTGAAATAAGTACAAAAAAAAAGATTCAAATTCAATTAAATCTACTAAGAAATATGAAAAAAAATTGAAATGTCAAAACTAAAAATTAAATGAAAATATAAAATATAAAATAAAAGCAAATAAATAAAAAGGTGTGAGTACAATAATAGTATATAAATAATAACACTGTCAGTAAACAATTTTGTTAAAACATTTTCTATGAAATAATAAAACATATGCTTTCAAAGAATTAAATTATTTTTAAATACTTCTCATTCAATTAATAGAACCAGACAAAGAAAGCGAATCCGTCAACTACTCAAACACAGATTCGTTCAGTCACAGCGTGTTTTAATTCAAGAGTGTACTCACCCACATGGCATCATCGTTCACCACCACCAGAGCAAACTCATGTCTTTTGTCGATCTTGTGCTTGGTCCGCACAAACATCTCAATCATTTTCTGCGAAATATTTAAGGCGTTCGTCTTGGACCTGCAAATGCACAACATGAAATACAGAAAATGTATTTAAAATACATACATAAATATGTGATGGGTTCAATTGAAAAACTGTGAAGGTACCCATTAAACGACTCTAGTTTTTGTAGCGACATCTCCTCTGAAAGGTCCAAACAGATGATCTGTTTAAAAAAAGGGATATTGTGAGAAAACCTGACTGTCAGATGCACATTTCCTGAAGTCCTGGAGTTATTGACAGACCTACCACTTTCTCGGGACAGTTGACTCGTGGTGCGCGCAGGTGTAACTCAGCTGATGGGGGGATCTGGGGGCTCACGGACGGCTGAGGGGCTTTGGGTCTCTCCTTCATGGCAGGGATGCTGGCCGTGGCTGTCACAGCTGCAGGAGCCGGAGGGCTGTCGGAGCTGGACGCCTCTCCCTCTCCCTCCACACGGCTGCCCACGGCCGGCTGCGGCTGCGGCTGCGGCTGCGGCTGCGTCTGCGGCGGGGTGCTGCTGCGCCGGTCCTCTGCTCCCTCCGGATTGGACCGGGTCCTGGGTCTCAGCTCCATCATCCGCTCCTCTCCATCGGCCTGGCCGGGCTCAGGGGTCTCCATCACAACCTCAGAGTGACACACATTAAAGCAAACTACACCATGACACGAAGAAAAACAAAACTATGCTAAACACTGTGAATACTTTTTACTTAATGATTTAGAGGCGACTGAATAACAAGTAAGTAAACGCAAACATTGTCAAATGATTTCAATAAGAACACTCGGAAAAACCGACAAGAAAAGGCTTAATTTTTAAAACCTAAACCTAGATAAGCTTGTAAAAAACGTTTGTAAATATTGGTTTGTAAAGCAAAAGCAGTCAATCAATATTCGTGATTCGTGATAGAGAGTACAGACAGCGCAAGCGGAGTAGCGAAATAATATGGGTTAATAACTTACTAAAATTCAAAGGATGAAAATATGAGTTCAGTTGAGGAGAAATGATCTAGATTTGATTTCAGAGTATTATTCAGCGACACTTCCTCGTTCGCAGCTGTGTTGTTGTCATTCGAGTCGAGTGCTGAAGAGTGTTTGTGATCGGTGGCGCCTCCAGCGGACTGGAGACTTACTGCGGCTTCAGCTCTACAGCTCAGGCGCAACGAACTTCTCCTCTTGTATCAGTTCAACAAAAAATACAAAAAACGAATTGAATAGAAAACATGTCAGAGAAAGAATAATGAAATGACGATATATAAACATATTTATTGTATCTCAAGGGTCCATTTGGTTCAGTCAACTGGATGTCTGAATTACAAACCCTACTGCAAACATTTATTATCATTTTAACTATAAAAGACTGTAAAAATGCAAAACAATCAAGACCTTTTAATTGGTTGATGAAAAGTTCCCTTAATATATGCAGTGAAAAAGTGTATAATATCTAAGCTTAAATTTCATGATTTACAATGTAATAAAACAGGCTACTGTGAAATGTATTGTCTGTGAAAGTGAAAATGAAGTCATCATATAATGTGACACATTTGATAACAGTTTGTTTAAACGATTGTTTCTTACACACACACACATACATACACTCACTGGTGCATCTCAATAAATTAAAATGTTGTGGAAAAGTTCATTTATTTCAGTAATTCAACTCAAATTGTGAATCTTGTGTATTAAATAAAATCAATGCACACAGTCTGAAGAAGTTTAAGTCTTTGGTTCTTTTAATTTTGATGATTTTGGCTCACATTTAACAAAAAACCACCAATTCACAATCTCAGCAAATTAGAATACTTCATAAAACCAATTAAAAAAATGTTTTAGTGAATTGTTGGCCTTCTGGAAAGTATGTTCATTTACTGCACATGTACTCAATACTTGGTCCTTTTGCTTAACTATTGCCTCAATTCAGTGTGGTATGGAGGTGATCAGTTTGTGGCACTGCTGAGGTGGTCTGGAAGCCCAGGTCTCTTTGACAGTGACCTTCAAGTCATCTGCATTTTTTGGTCTCTTGTTTCTCATTTTCCTCTTGACAATAGCCCATAGATTCTCTCTGGGGTTCAGGTCTGGTGAGTTTGTTAGCCAGTCAAGCTCATCAACACCATGACCATTTAACCAACTTATGGTGCTTTTGGCAATGTGGGCAGGTGCCAAAACCATTCCTTCCACTCAACTTTCTTTTAACATGCTTGGATACAGCACTCTGTGAACAGCCAGCTTCTTTGGCAATTAAATTTTGTTGCTTACTCTCCTTGTGTAGGGTGTCAATGATTGTCTTCTGGACATTTTTTCTAAAAACCATGTCACCAAATAATACAGCACTTTATATGATGATTAAAATGTAAAATATAAATCATTTATTTATAAACAGTAAGATTTATCAAATAATCTCCTACAAAGATAGAGAGTCAAAAATAACCCAAACAGGAAGAGATCTAAGAAGACAGTGGGTGGAGACGACAATCAAGAGATTGAGAGCGGGAGCAGGTTTGGCAGTCAAGTGGAGAAGAGCAGGGTTCGAGCTGGAGTGCTGAAGCTCTCATGCAGCGCTGCCTTCACGTGCCCAGTGAAGAGAGGAGGAGACACTCAGCTGGATCACACTGGAGCACACTCATTCATCTGCTGAGGAGGACACTCACTACCTGAGACCAGATCAGACTAATCATGGAGGTGAGTTTCTGGAACACTGATGAGATTTATTATGCACAATCTGAAACAGAAAAACTGAATTAAGCTTCGTTTTAAACACCGACTTTGTAAAGTGTAGACTGTTTTACCAGAATTGCTTTTTAAGTATTGAACATAGAGCATACTTCAGCAGAAATCAAGAGAGCTTTAGTCGCAAAATGTAATTTGTAGCAGTGCTGAGAACTTATAACAGTCACCACTTTCAAACCAACCTCAATGCCTGGCAGATCTTCAGCAAGCGAGGTCCTGAAACCATGTAGTTAGATTATATTTATAACTGAATGCTGAGAACAACAGTTTGAGAGTTTCTTTTCTCACAATGAGCGACATCATGCAGCAGCAGCAGGAAGAGCAGTTTCAGGATGTGCCTGTTTCCTCCTTTTCCTCCCCTCTGAACAAAAGGGTGATGTGGAAAACAACCCATATTGTTTGATATGGCATCATCATGAGTTTGTTTCTATGTATAAAGAGAGAGAAAAAAGATTTTAGATTATACAACAATAGATATACGTTCAAAATGAAGACTACATACTATTTGGATTCTGTCTAGCTGTTAATGTTCAGTGTCAGCTCTTGTTCACACATGTAATAAAAATCAAGTGATATTTAAATGACATTGCAAATAGTGAATTTAGTTCTGAGAAAGCGTAAGCATCATTTGTTTGTAGATGCCACTTGAGGGCTTTTCACACTGCACTTAACCCCAAGTTACGAAAGCCTGCTCCGGAGCAGTGGTGTTAATCCTACACTGCAGAGCTAAACTGTGCAGGAACCACGTCATGTTAGAATGTTTCAGCAACAGACATCCAATCAAAGGCCTCATTTTCACACGCTTTGGACAGTCACGGAAACAGGCTAGCAACATGCTAGTAACTTCCCAATCATGCTAGCGACATACTAGTTACTTGTTAATAATGCTAGCAACATGCTAGTAACTTCCCAATCATACTAGCAACATACTAGTAACTTGCCACTTACCAGCTACACAATATCGCGTTCATTATCGAAGGCGATTCATCTAGGATAATGAACGCGATATTGTGTAGCTGGTAAGTGATCTACGGCTCTGTCTATTAAATGCGGCTCCAATTATAAGCAGGTGATGGCGATAATCACGGAACCAGATTTACTGACTAGATACGCATGATCATATCATTAGATATATCGCCCAGCCCTAGCTAGTAGCATGTTAATCATGCTAACGACATGCTAGTTACTTTCTAATCATGCTAGCAACATGCTAGTTACTTGCTTATCATCCTAGCAACATGCTAGTAGCATGCTAATCATGCTAGTGACATGCTAGTAACTTGCTAATAATGCTATCAACATGCTAATCATGCTAACAGCCTGCTAGTTACTTGAAAATCACTAGTGACATGCTAGTAACTTGCTAATCATGCTAGCGACATGCTAATCATGCTAACAGCATGCTAGTTACTTGATAATCACTAGTGATATGCTAGTAACTTGTTAATCATGCGAGCGACATGCTTGTTGCAAGGTAATCATGCTAGCAACTTGCTAATCATGCTAAAAACGTGCTGGTAGAATGCTAATCATGCTAGCAACATGCTAGTCTATTGTTAGTCATGCTACCAACATGCTAGTTACTTGTTAATCATGCTAACAACATGCTAATCATGCCAGCAATATGCTAGTAACAGGCTAATTGTAACAATTAATTTTTCTTTTGTTTAGTACATTCTACTTTGCAACAGTAATATATTCTGTCAAAATTTCAGTTAAACTGGACTTTTATTTTGATGGGTTGTCGTAAAGACCGGAGTATGATGTGATGATGGTATGTTTTATCGTGCTGCTGCTGTATGTGTGTAGTAGAGAAAACCGTGACATTCCCCAGCCTCCCAACTCTCAAACTGTAATAGAAAACAGGTGGACTAGAGTGAAGAAGAGTATTTTTCACTCTCACCTTTATAGGATTCCCTTTACCTTAACTTAAAAATGACCCAGGGTTAACTATTTGAACTGTGAAAAGCCCTTTTTGTATCTAATGAAAGTGTTTAAAGACTTTTTGGGCCCTTGTAGAGTGTCATCCCAACAGAACTCTAGTCTGATCTAAAATGAAGACTGGTTTTGCACATTTTCTTGCAATATTTCACATAAGTGTCAAGTTCCAGCAGAGCTCGGACAGTCTGGTGTCAGTGGACTCTGAACTGGCGCAGTGTGAGACGGAGGTCAACACTTTACTGAAGATCATTTCTGACCTCAACAGAAAAATGGACTCCCTACAAATATCACGGTAACCCCTGCCTCCAACAATCGCAAACTAAATATATACATATTTTTCTGTACAGTATGTGAAAAGGTCTGTGTTCTCACAGAGAGATGAAAGCGTCTGAGAGTCCAGTCCGGGTCAGTGGGAGCGCCCCGCAGCAGGGTTCGATCCTCACAGTGGTGGACGCTGGCACAGCATCTGTACAGTCCAAGAACGTCTGCAGGGACACAGAAGGCATGTTGTGTTTATACAATGCCTCATCATCCATCACAGTAAATGCTGTGTCTGAACCGACAGCCTGCTATTTACTGCACTTTTGGTTCTGCCAGACTTTTGTTTCCAAATGCAAAGCTACTTATTAAACTTTCTCTGGGCACATTATGACATTTACACATGCAAGCATGTTTTTCTAAATTAAGACTCCTGAGAAATTGTATACCTTTTTATGTTAGGAAGAAATAAAACACTAAAAATAAAAAACTTAAGTAATCTATGAGTTGTGTTCATAATGGTGTGCAAACAACTAAGAAGTTATTTTTTATTTATCATGATGATGATATTATTCTTGTTTTTAATAATAATAATAATAATAATACTTTTGTTTTAATATTAAAATAATAATCATAAAAGATTTGCTCATAAAAATGCTTAATGTTCAACACAACTATGTGGTGTTTTACCATGAACTTTTTTTTTTTTTGTTTGTTTGTTTGTTTTTTTGTGAGAATGAATATGGATGAAGTCAGGAGGGACTTGTAATACTAAAAAACAAATACATAGTAATTTATAACTTGCTGTCATAATGGAATACCTGTATCTTAAATGATATTTATTATTATTAGTAGTAGTAGTAGTAGAATTAATCATTCCCATAATAATAATAATATTTTTCTCGTTTTAATAATAGAATAATTAGCATAATTTTTATATCATACTTATTTTATAATAATAATTATCATTAATGTTATTATCACTAAATGTTAATACTAACAAGGTTCAATGTCATTAGGGGTGTTTTGCCACATTTTCTTTTGATGAGTTTTTTTTTAAGAATGTATATAATAATATCATAATTTCAATGAATTGAGTTTTCCTCATAATGAAGTGAAAACACCTAAATAGCTCTTTATGGAAAATTTATTTAATCAAAATCATCATCTTAAAAAAAAAAAAACTTTCTACAGAATAAACTAAAGAATGATGAATGATAAATGTAATTCAGTAATAAAATAATAAATCAAAAATGTATCCAAGCAAGAACTTGGCTCATAACTAATTAATAATTACAATTATTGATACAAATATAAATGTTGTATTTAATAATAAACATCATTAATGGTGTTTTATCACATTTTCCCTAATATTTTGCTTTAATGTTTAGTTTTATTAAGTGTATCTGAATAATTATTATACTGCATAACTTGGTTTTTGCACAGGGGGCAGCAGTGAGCTTTGGCAGGAGCTTCAGAGGGTAGTGTCTGCTCTTGAGGCCTCCAGTGGTCAGGGGAGGAACATGCTCAGGCCGCAGACTCAGGACGCGGAGACCATCCGGGCGAAGCATCTCTCTGCAGCCCGCGAGAGATGGGTCCAGGCCACACAGGTGCTGATGTAGCTCCCGTCCCGATGTGTGTGCACCTGAACTTCCTTCAGCTCTGAATGATGTGTGTGATCTGCCCCAGGTGCTGGAGGAGATGGAGAGGGATTTGGGGATCTCATACCCCTCTGCTCTGCCCCCTGATGAGAGACGTCAGTATCAGAGAGATGTCCTCTCTCTCTATAAACACAACCAGGACCTCAGCGCCTGCTTGAAGAGCCGACAGGGAGAGCTCGTGGGAGCCGAAAGAACGCTGACGGATCTTGAGGAGGAGAAAAAGTGGCTACAGGAAAAGGTTGATTTGGGAGAGTCCTAATCAATCATTAACAGAACAAATGTTTACATTTTCAATCATAAAAATCATTTACTACTATAGATCTACTGTAAAGTTGGCATCAATTAATAGTGCCATAAATAGACATTTAGTGAATCCTTAAAAATATATTACAAAATGATAGAATTAGTATATCAACAAGTGATTTAATTATTGTCAATAATGATAAAAACAATACTTTTGTTGTTATAATAACATAATGATTTGGATGATAATAAAAATTCTTCTTAATGATAGTTAAAATAAAAAAATCATTAGTAGTGTTTTGCCACATTTCGTTTTGATGAGGTTTTGTGTGTGTGTAAGCTTGAAAGTAAATATGGATGTTGGGAGAACATTAAAATAATAATAAATAAATAAATAAACTTTTATGGATTTTCTTCATGATGGAGTGCAAACATCTAAAAAGTTTTTTTTTGATAACTTATTTAATAATAATAATCACCACCACCACCACCATCATCATCATCATCAACATATATTTAAAAAATACTTTTTCTACATAATGAACTGAAGAATAATCATGATAAATTCATTATTTTAATAACAACTGTAAAATCACTGTGTAGCATAGGATATTAATTAATAGTGCCATATATAGGCATATAAAACATTAAAATATGTCTTCATATAATTATATTAGAATATTATTTCATATTTTAAAGTCCATATGCCACTGCAATAAAATTAGATAAAATAATAAAATAAACATTGTATATCAGAGGCACACCTCAGAGTAATAATATTATTTATATTGTTAATATTGAATAATATAAAATAAAAATAAATATATATATTCTGATTCATTTTAAAGAGTAGCTTTAATTGTTATATAGTGCATTTTTAGCAATCATAAATAATGTGCTGTTGGGTCAACACTGAAGTAAGTTAAATACGTTTACAATGATATATATATAGATAGATCAGCTGATAAGTCAAAACTAAATTCCTTAACTAAAGATTTAATGAAACAATGTTCATTAGGCATTAAAACACAATTCAGATATATAATTATAATCTCATAAGCACTCATGTTTTGGCAGGTAGTGGACCTGAAGAGGAAATGGCTGTATGGAGTGAGTCGTTCTCCTCCTGTTAGTCCATCTTTGTCCTCCAGTCGAACTTCGAGCCCTTGCTTTTCCTCTCCTCCGTATCCTGGATCCCCTCTGCTGTCCCGCAAACTCCCAAGCGGCTTCAGGCCGGACTCCCCTCCGTCTCCCTGCACTGTCGATTCTGTGCTTCAAGCTGAGATCGATAAGCTGCAGAGGTGAGAGATCAAATGGGTTATACTCTATATTGACTATATATACACTGACCATGATCTGCATCCAAAGACAACACCACCTTAAAATACTGAGCTGTGGTTGACAAGTTTGAGTCGGTCTTTCCATTCCCTCCTTTCTCAATCTCCTGTCATCTCAAAATGGTTGTTAACTGGTTGATTTGAACTCTTGGTGGCTTCAGAAGCAGTAAAAATGAACAAAATCCTGTCGTCCAAATATTCCTGAAACTGATTCAAATATAGAATCTTACTGAGAGCAAGTTATTGTGCCTCAACTTCACCATTTAAGTGTATTTTAGCACATCTAGACAGGTATATTATATGCAACTGTTTTGATAGATGGAAACAAGATACATTCCTACTTAGAACATTATTCGTTCTTCAGACATTCTTCTTTATATACATTAAAGCTGCAGTAGGTAACTTTTTAAAAAATATATTTTTTACATATTTGTTAAACCTGTCATTATGTCCTGACAGTAGAATATGAGACAGATAATCTGTGAAAAAATCAAGCTCCTCTGGCTCCTCCCAGTGTCCTATTGCCATTTGCAGAAATCCATCGCTCCCGGTAAGAAACAACCAATCAGAGCTGCGGGCCGTAACTTTGTTTGTGTTCAAAATGTAGAAAACTGTATATAATAAGCGAGTACACCATGAATCCATTTTCCAAACCATGTTTTTAGCTTGTCCTGAATCACTAGGGTGCACCTATAATAAGTGTTTATATTCGGACTATTTTAGATTGCTTCGGGGGTACCGCAGCGGAGTAACCCAGTACCTTTGTGATTCTTCATAGACATAAACAGAGAGAAGTAGTTCCGGCTACGATGTTCTTCCGCAACATGCAAGCAGTTCTGTTTATTAACCGCTAGAGCGTCAAAAGTTACCGACTGCAGCTTTAAGTATCATCTGTATGCAAAGTGAGGTACTGTCACGATCATCAGCTGAAGTGCCCATGAAGTCCTATAGAGGGCACTCCACTCAGGACTCTGGCATCTTCTATTTCCATTCCCAACTCCATTTCCCATAATCCAGTGCTTAGGGCTAATCACAACCAGGTGTTCCCCATTACCACTCCCCTATATAAACTGTGTTTGGACTCTCAATCATTGCGAAGTCTTGTTTAGTTCTTTCTAGCATTTCCGAGTGTTTTCCCTGTGTTTGTTCCTTCCGTGTCTGATCTTGGATTGTTTATACCGACTCTGATTCTCTGCCGCCTGCCCCGACCTCTGCTTGTTACTGTTACTGATTCTGGATATCCCTGACATACCTGACACTGTTCTACGATCTCTGCCTGTATAACCATTCTCTTATTAAATATACTGCAAATGTATCCGAACGTCTCTGACTCATCGTTACAGCTACATTTGGTTTACGACCATTGAAAATCGTAATATTCAACAATGTAGACATCCCCATGTCTCTAAGATTGAACCATACAGGGCCTTAAAATTAAAATTGAAATGGAATGTTTAAGAACTAGAATCTAAAAGCATATAAAAATAACTTCAATACTCCTAGAGTTGCAGGCATGACTTTGGAAAAATAATATTTATGGCACTCAGACATTTGCTTTTGTAAGTTTTTATAGAGTGAAACAAGATACATTTTTAGTTTCAGCATTATTTGTTTTACAGAAAACTATATTTAAAAGAAAAAAGTATCATCTGTATGCAAAGTGACCCACATTTGGTTTTTAACCTCTGAAAATGTGTCCAATTCAACAATTTGCTACAAAGATATCCCTATAGCTCTGAAATGAACCATCGGGGCTTTAAAAATGAAGATAGAACTAAAGTCTAAAAGGGCATGAAGATGTCTTTGATAAGTCTTGAGTTGCAGGCATGCACATTTCGGGAAAAAACACAAGCAAAGATTGCTAAAGTCAACAGATTTTACTAATAGACCCACCAGTCTCTGTGCAAAAATAAATAATGATGCCAGCATATTTCTAAAGTCATTTCAACACCCTGTTATTTGGCTTCAAATCTCAGTGTAAAATTGACCCCCTTCTACAAAATAGTGGATTACTTTGTAAACATACAGTACATCCAGTAAACTATTTATGTTTGTTTCTCTTGAGAAAAGGGTTAGGGTTAGGGTTAGAGTTATGGTTAGGTGAAGTTTCTAAAATTTGTTTGATTGGTTTCCTCAACCCTAATGATTGAATATTGTTTGAATGCTGAAACTGTTGAATCTCTTCTTAGTGGTGTGTTTTCTCTGAGCAGGTGTCTGGAGCGACTGAAGGCTCGGAATGAGCGTCTGAATGCAGCGCTGGTCAAAAGGAAAGGAGAATCGGAGCAGCTGAGCATGAGTCTGAGCCGGCAGGAGGCAGACAGCTCGGCTCTACACATGGCTCTGGCGTACTGGTGTGCTGCTGTCTTAACCTCTGTTTCACACCACAGCACATGAGCATAAAATCACCACCGAGACAGGATCAGCGCTTAGCCTCTTGTATAATCCATGATGGTTTCTAAAACTGATCCTGAAAGTGTTTTCTTGATTCTTTCTGACATTGGAAACCTTGACCTTTGTCGTCCAAGATTGGCAGGTGTGTGTGTGTGTGTGTGTGTGTGTGTGTGTGTGAGTGGTATGCTGATAATGGCTCTTTGATTGACAGTGAGGAGTGTGAGGAGGCTTACAGAGACCTACTGTCCCTGTGCGAAGCCAGGAAACAACAAAATACAGGTGCTGCACACTCTTTGAGTTACAGCTCATGAAAGTACAACCGCACACAATTAAATACAGTAGTGTTGTTTTCTTACAGAAACAATTAGCACACCAAAGTCTGACCTCGCAAAGTCAACAGATGAGATCTTGTACAAAGGCGAGACATCCTCCAGTCCACCAGAGGGCACTGCTGAGACCAGACCATACAGGTTAATGCTTTATATACAGTCCCTTATGCTGGATTTGACAATTATTTGATCACTTGTTGAGTGTCACGCTTGCATGTTCATGATGTCCACAAGACTTTGAGGTGCTGTATTATGTCATCAAAGTTTTTAGAGAAGGATCTCATTAGCTTAGGGTGGCATTTGGGACAGAGCCTTAATTAGACAGAGATATCAAAGGCTGATCCTCAGTTTGTTTTCTATACGTCCCATGTAGCCAACAATACTATGGCATACAATATTAAGGTTAGTGCATAGAAAATTGTGGGCTGTATCCCGATTCCATTCTTCTGCTATGTACTAAAAGTACTTTGACACTTTATGAGTAAATACATGATTTTGAGTTGGAAAAATAATGCATGTGAGTATTGGGACACCACCATGTCTTAAAATTCGACTTCGATAAGACATCAGCCTTTGTTACATTTGTTACTTGTTACCGTTTGAGAGTGTATGTAAATGTTACCATTTAGCTAAATTATCTATCTTTTAAGCTTAATTGAAAAAATGAAGCTATTTTATAATCTTTTTGTTTCTTTCTCATCTGCACACCACTGGCATGATTGGTTTGCAGCTTGATTCTGAGAGCAAGTATCTCAGGTTATTTCAGTCCTAATTAGATTAATTACACGGATTTACAGTAACATGCAATTACCTTTCCAAACCAATTGTTCAATCCACTTAATTTGGTCTGATAATGACATTATCTGACATGGTCTTAGATCTGAAAAGCCTCTCTCACTCTTTCTCTCTCTTTTTCCGTGAACTGCAGCTTGTCAGAAAAGCAGTTTGAGGACAAGGCTGGTGTAATTCTGCAAAGGATCTCCAGGCTGAAGCAGGACAGGGCCGCTGTTTGTATCCCGCAGCAGGGCGAAGCAGGAGAGGGCAAGATCAGTCCTGACACTGGCACACTCGCAGGGGTCAGAGGTCGTGCCAGTTCACTTTCCAAAAACACCAAAGAGGAGAAAGCAGCTTTGCTGTATGAGCTGGTGACAGTCAGGGTGAGCCACATGATATTTTATATAGTCAGAACCAGTTTTAAACCTGGTGTGTGTTAGAGGATGAAAATATGTATATGTCAAAAATCGGTCATAAAATATGATATATTATCAGGATTTTAATCCTTTAAATGTCAGTTTGTTTACATAATGCCACAGCTTTTCCCCCCCTTATTTTAAATTCAGATTATTTTTGGAATATTACTGTCTTGGATTTGTCAATGATAAGCAACAACATTCATTTTGATGCATTATAAAAACAACGACAAAAAACTAAACCATAGGAAAACCTCAGAAATTGAGTAAACAGGTGGAAAAAAAGCATTTTCAAAAAATCTGACACCTTAATAACAGAATCAAAGCCTATTACCAAAGAATGCATAAGAGCACCGATTAAATATAGGTGTTCATGGGTTTCAATGGGGACATTTTTGTCCTTTAGGTATAAAAATACACAGATCTTGCATACATATCCCAGATTTATGAAAGGAAATGAGTGTGAAATATAAAAATTCCAACATTTTCACAAAATGAATGCTTTTTGCATTAAAACCGGCAAAATGATCAAAAAGAAAAATACAAAAATGTCCCCACAAGGGTTGCACTCATATATGTTATGCGTGTAATGCAATACAGTTTCACCAGGATTTCTCATTTCCTGATTTAATTTTGCTCAGGAGGAGATGTCAGAGATGCGTGGGAATCTCCGGCTCCTGGAGAAAGAGCGGCGGTGTTTGGACCTGGCACTGATGGTCCAGAGTGCTCAGGATTCAGCTGGTGCTCTGATCCTGGACAGTCTGCGAGATGAGCTCGGGGAGAGGAGAGCCACCCAGCAGGTGCTTTGAAATGTGTGACCTAGTGTTGTCAGAAATACAGCCACTTCTGTACCAAGTCAATACCTACATTTTAATAACATACTGATACCAGTCGTCCAACACTGGCTGTGATGGTCAACAGAAAGTCATGAGTCACAATGTGTCGAACTACTCCTTTTGCTTTCATAAAGCTTCAGAACTGAAAAGTGTTATGCCTGCTCTCGGTTGTAGAGAATTGCTGAAAATCTGGCAAAACTAGAAGGTGGAGGGGGAATACCTGGTCCTCGGAATCACTCTATCCTAAGAGAACTACAAGCAACTCTGCAAAGGTAGGAGAAAACATCAGAGCCCATCAGACACTCATGAAGAAGAGTCGATCAGTGGAGGTTCTACTTCCTGTTGCAGGGAACAGTCACTGAGGAAGAGAGTGGCGGCTCTACGTGAGTCGCTGGACTCGGCGATCACAGACAGCACCACTCAGAGGAGGATCAACAGAGAGGAGATTGCACGCCTCTCCCGCTACCACAAGTAATCCCAAACTACATCACAACACTTTCATTAGCATAAGAAGTAGAGTGTCTGCAGTCACATGATTGTCATAGTAACAACTTATATAGTCACATGACCACACCACTTACACTTAAAGCCCCACAGTCCCAAGCTACCCCAAGAGGCGAGCTGTCAAATCACTTTTATATAATACCAATTGTGTCAAAGCAGCTTCATAGAGATAAATAGTAAAATCGCAGAATCAGTTATTATGGAAACTCCACTTTGAAGACAGTTCAGATTCTGCTGTAAAGCAGCTCTGAAAGACCGTAGTGTCATTATTAAACTCAAGTCAATTCAGTGTTGTTCAGTTCAGATGAATTGTATTTTCAGTTTGATCATAACTTCTGCTGCTCTCGATTTCTTAAAGGGGTCATATGACGCTGCAAAAAAGAACATTATTTTGTGTATTTGGTGTGATGCAATGTGTTCACGTGGTTTAAGGTTAAAAAACATTATTTTCCACGTATTGTACATTGTTCCTCCTCTATCCCCCGCCGTTTTGAAAACGCATTGATTTTTACAAAGCTCATCGGTCTGAAAAGCGAGGTGTGCTCTGATTGGTCAGCTATCCGGTGCTTTGTGATTGGCCGAATACCTCAAGCGTGTGACAGAAATATTACAATCCTTAACGCTGTGATGCTGTCTCCCAATGTGACGAGACAAAAACAATAAAACCGATTACAAATGAGGCATTTGTTGCATCCAGTGGGGACATAATTACTGATTATAATGACTCATACTGTCTTTTTACGTGTTGCGTATAACGCTGCATAAACAAAACACATGTCTGCGTTTTTAATCGAGGAAATGACAAACAACAAGCTCTACATTGCTCAAAACTTGTGTTTGAATCATCAGTGGCAAATCCTTTACATATGAAAACATACTTACAGACTGTGAGTCAGAAGCGGCAGACTGTTCCTGCAAAGTTGTTATTGCCCCACTTTATAGAAACAGCCTTTGAGCACAGCCGGCATCGTAGACTACTCTCCCACGAAACAGTCCTCCAAAAAATGTGCAGCATATATCTGAATATTTGGGTTGAACTGTTCTGGAATAGCTTGGTAGATACAATTTAACCACTGATTTCTAGTTTCGTCTTTTTTCGAAAGGCCAAACAAAGTAGTTTTGCTTTCACATCGACACACAAACCATCTCCAAGACATGGCGGCGGCAACAACAATACTACATCGAGAATCAAAGTTACGCCTTCTTTCATTGCGTGAACATTTGGGCGGTGTTATGCAAATCTCCCCACATAGTGACATAGACATGTGGGGGCGTGTTTAAACAAGGTGTTTTTAGGAGGGTGTGGACGAGTCTAAACTTATAGAAAGAATATCTCTTTGGGTTTTAGACTTTAGTCTTGGCAACTTTAGGATTTTAAAAACAATCTATGCAGAAACAGCTTGTGACACTTCAAAGAGAAAAGCAAAACTTGAAAAAATTATCCGTTTAAACATAATCATTTGTGATGTTTATTTATCCTAAAAAGATATTTTAATTTGCCATTTGCATTATCTTGCATTGGTAAAATGAGTCCACAAGCTTTTGTGGTAGGGGTTGCCAGATGCCAACGCTTTAAATCCCCCAATCAGAGCTTTTTCCA
The DNA here is from genome assembly GCF_023724105.1 of Carassius gibelio. Classification (NCBI taxonomy): domain Eukaryota; kingdom Metazoa; phylum Chordata; class Actinopteri; order Cypriniformes; family Cyprinidae; genus Carassius; species Carassius gibelio. The sequence goes on from NC_068381.1 coordinate 17,925,763, forward strand.
TAAATCAATATGCTTTCTGCCCAATGGGTTTCTTAGTCTTCATAACCTGGCATTACGGAAAAGGTTTATTAGCTGAAACACACGTAAGCTGGAGTTTAGTGGTAATATAGCTAGTCTGTTTTGTCTACTCAATCTGCAAGCAAACTATGCAAGTTGATGATGTGATTTTATTGTTGTGCAAAATAATTGTGATTAACCATTTAAGACCGATTACAATCGTTACAAGTTAGCATTAACATTATCGGTGTACACCTAAACCCATGTATGCTAGAATAATTACAATATGTTTTTTTTCCAACAGTAAAGTCTCAAGTACCTCCAGAAGCTCCCGAAAGAAGCACCAGGAGCAGCTGTGGCGACTGGAGAAGCAAATCGCCGTCATGAGCGAACGTCATGCTAAAGAAGAGGCCGAGCTAAGTGCTACGCTGGAAGCTATGGAGTGGAAGAGAGAGGAGACCATACTCTAACAGACAATCCTTCTTACTGTCATTTCATTGACAAACATTTCTGAAGCTAATGTTGATTTTGAGTGAGAGGTTGGGTAAGTACTGGTTTAGAAACCCTGAGCATATACAATTGCAACTAAATTTACTGTAAAAGATGCAACATCTGGGTTTTGGGACAGGCCAGCTTTTTCTAGGCCATTACTGATATAACTCACTATCAGTATTATACAAATATTTGCTTTTAAGTATTATTAATTTCTTAAGGTGTACAGCTATGTGTATGATAAATATTGCAAGCTCATTTTGTAATTTTCGTATAATATAAAATATTGTCATTTTAATAACAATTGTAAAGTTGTTTTTTACATGATGAATTAAACAGGCCTCATTGCAGTTTTGACAGTGAACTGGTAGTTTGCTGAATGAAAGCAAAAAAATACTGTCAGTTTTGTCCATATCACAATTCAAAATTGATCTAATATGTATCGATGGAGATCGCTACAGTTAACTAAAACTAAATACACACACACACACAACACACACATAGTATGTATGTATAAAACATTTCAGCAAGGTGACATTTGACATTTTCATTTAGTTTATTTTGCTGTACTAAAATAACTTGAAATGAAATATACTTTATTGTGCACAATACGTATAAGGTAAAGTATATAATGTATACAGTATGTGAGCAGACGCCACAGTGTTTCTGTACAAAGTGACATCGCCAACTACTGGCCTGGCATGCATAATAAAACAGCGGGTTTTTTTTGTTTGTTTTGTTTTTTATACGCAGATTCCTGTCAACAGGGATCGTTTTGTCAAAACTTTTCTACAATAAAAAGGAAAATAAAATGAATTTTTAGTACATCACTGATGTCAAAACATACCCTAAAAACAACAAAACTTATATAAAAAAAGACAAGAACTCATTAAAAATAATTTAACTAAAAAATAAATAAATAAATAAATATATATATATATATATATATATATATATATATATATATATAATTTAAAGTACTATTATAGTATCTCAATGACACGGAAATAACACTGCGTCGCAACTCTGACCTCTGGAGACCATTCCCTCTTTACGATCAAAGCAGATGCATAATCATTTAAATGTAAAAGTCGCAGAAAAACAGAGATCACAGAAAATGAGTGTGTGTGTGTGTGTGTGTGTGTGTGTGTGTGTCACTCCCAGCGCGGATTGCTCTTCCTGAAGATTCAGCCTCACGATCGCTCTCACAATAGAAACAGGGGGAAGGGAGAGACACACAATAGAGAGAGAGAGAGAGGTCAGAGGAGCCTGACTCGCACGTTTGTCTTCTCTTTTCACTGATCCATGTCTTTCAGTGTCGCCCGGGCCAGCTGACTGCAGCTGTGGCAAAGGTTGAGTGTCACACCCCGGGGTTAAAGGATTTGCTCTCTGTTGCAGGAGCTGGTGAATAAAGGGGGTCACGGGGTCACATTAAACACAGACCCTGTCCTGAACACGCCTGCTGGGGAAGACCTGAGTTTTAGTGATCGTTTGGATAGAGAGAATGATTACGTCTCCTATTTCGCTGTCCCAAACAAACTGCTCACTTTAACTCTGGGGTGAGACTGAATGATGAGATAATCATTCTTGTTTCTCCACAACTAAAATAAAAATAAAAAATAAAAATAAAGTAAAATAAAATTCACACAATTTAGTGGTGATCATGCACATTTTTTTCACCAAGTTGAACCCTGAAAAATATAAAAACTCCTGGAATCCAATTCATGAAATGCAATTCATTTTAATTATAATAATAAAAAAAAATATATATATATATATAAATATAAGTTTTAAAAGCAAAACTAGGGCTACAAAGCCTTTGAATATAGTTTTAGACAATGTGGGGGGCCTTGGAGTCAAAATCATTGAGAACCACTGACCTAGAAAAACTAGCAACCATCTAAAACCACCAAGTCTGGTCAGGACCAGCCCAAAACTAGACCCCTCGAGACCCGGATTCAGACCTCAAGTCTTCATGCAACAATGTATCGATACATCATTTTTAACCGTTTGCTACTCACTTAAGATACAGCTGACTGCAAATGCTCACCTAAGACAGGAATTGTGACATTTCTGTGAGGACTTGAGTGATTAGATGGACACTGTTTAGAAGCAACATTATTCATAAGTGACCCACCGATCTAATTGGCTAATTCCCTCATTCAAATACAACGGTCTGTGACATGGAAGGTAAAGGCAAATGTCAAAGAAGAGCATGTCACACAAACCCAGCAGCATCTGTGTAGTGTTAAGTGATTTAAGAGCTTTGGGGATGCTCCAATCCCTGGGAAAAAACCCCACAAAAACAGGAGCTGTCAATCAGAGCGCAGGGGGCGGGTTATCATGGCCCCGCCCCCTTCAATAGAACACACACACAGAGCAGACTCTGACCCACAGGGTTAAGGTCAGCTCATTTACCTTGTCACATTTAAATACGCTTCCCCCTGAACCGCCCGAGCGGACTTTGGCTGGCCGATGCTCTTTTTCTCACAGACGTCAATGCTCTCTTTTTCCTCTCTTCCTCTGTTTCTGTTTCCCTCTCATTGGCTCCAGCCCTTCCTTTCATCGCTCTTAACCTCTCACACTCAGCACTTAGCGGTGAAACACGCTGCTATTCAGATAAAAACAGACATTTGACCCTGATCAGATGACTGGACGTGGTTTTTCAGTTCTCTCTTTCATTTCGGTTGTCCGACAGACTATTAAAGGGTGGAAAAATGGGTGAAAACATGCACTGGCTCTCATGTCGTTCCAAACCTGCATGAGTGACTTTCTTTAAATGGAACACAGATGGGGACATTAATCAAAAAATTTGTTTTGTTATATCAAAATGGTGTTTAAAGATTAAACTTGGCCACCAGCAGGTAAGTTACACTGACAGCAATAGTTGTTGTTCTTACACTTTGACTCTTATATTGACCATGTTTATTGTGCTTTTTGGATCTTGACAGTGTTTTGGTGAACTAATTCTTCAATAAACATATCAACTGCCTCAACTGACCCCAAAGCACCACGCCGCGCACACACACTGACCTCACGTAAAAGCCTAACTCGGTCTTCCAGTAAGAGACAGATTAAGAGAGTAAGAATCTTAAAGGTGAAAGCAGGGCCTTCAGTGAAGGGAGCAGGTTTGTAATCTCTTTACCCAATAAGATGTCTTCATTGAGCGTATTAGAGCCCACAAAAATCACCCCAGTTGACCTCTTTTCTTTCCCTCTTTCTTTATCCATCCCCTGTTTTCTCTGTCTAGGCTTGTACTTATAGTCTGGGGTATTTACATGTTCTGATCGTTACGCCTAGATTTTAAAAACTGCAACAGAAAATAGGGACATCGGCTTCTGCTAAATTGAAATGAACTGGTGTATTTATATACATTTACTGTATCCTGTGACAAGTTTAGTGGATTGCAATGGATTGTAATAAAAACGCTCACACAAAAGTTTTGCAATAGTCACTATGAAGCATAACCTACTTTCTAAAAAAGAAAAAAAAAGAAAGAAATTATACTTATAATTTTACAGACTTTGTAAATCAGAATACAGGTATAAAACCTGTATATATATATATATATATATATGTGTGTGTGTGTGTGTGTGTGTGTGTGTGTGTGTGTGTATATATATATATATATATATATATATATATGTGTGTGTGTGTGTGTGTGTGTGTATATATATATATATATATATATATATATATATATATATATGTGTGTGTGTGTGTGTGTGTGTGTGTGTGTGTGTGTATATATATATATATATATATATATATATATATATATATTATTTTTTTATACAATACATTGTGCCCTATTTATGGATTTTTTTTATTTTATTTTTATGATATAGTAGTACAAGAGCTACAGAAAAGCAGAGGAAAAAGGGAATAAAAGTTATAATATTTTTTATTTAACATATTAATAGTATGCTTTTATTTGCACTAAAGTTATTTGCTTAAAGGGAGTGTATTATGATTTTACAGGAAAATATGAAAGAATTTAAGAATTATTAAATATTTGTTATTATAGTTAACTAAACTGAAAGTATACCATTAAAACCATAAAAAAAAAAAAAAAAATAGTTTCTTAAAAAAAAGAGGAAAAAAAACTTTAGCTGAAATAAGTATAAAAACTCTTTTTAAACTAATTCCCGCTATTTTTTTAATATCATTTGTTATTCTAATTTTGTTTAACATGTACTAAAATGACTAAAACTAACTAGAATTAAAATTAACATGGAAAATATATCAAAATATAAAACTATAATACAATCTAAATGACTCTGAGAGGAACACACGCCTAAATATTAAGAGTCTTTAAAAACCTTGTAATCAATACTGAGGTCAGCTCATTTGAATAAGAATTGCTCGAGTGTGACTTTCCCACCAAACGAGGGCAGCTTGCTCTGTTTTTCTCAGGGTGGAGGATGTTGATCTGCGTCCCGGGCGAGCAGATGTTCCTGTACAGCGTGCTGCTCAGCGTCTGATGCTCCGTCTCTCTGTTAAGGTCAAAGGTCCCACAACGTCAGGAGGCAGACCCTCGCGCGGGTCAGAGAGCACCACGCCGCTAACAGAGGCGACAGAGTTCAGGGCGTGATGCTCGGGCAAATGGTTTCGCACTGATGAAATGGTTAAAGTTTAAACCCACTTACCACATTCCTCAACACCTGAACCGAGAGCTCAGGCCGGCTGGGCTATTAATGTCATAAGACCACAGCATTGGTGAAACAATCAGATCAGAATAAAACCTTTGTAATCTCATATACTATAATATGGATGCTAAAAGGAAAGAATTGAGGGCAGAATAGAATTGTAAATAAAAGGGCAAAATAGCTACTGGATGGATAGTGTATTAGATAAAT
>NC_068381.1:17936110-18033610 GCF_023724105.1 Carassius gibelio
AAAAATATATATTCTTACACCCATCTCTACAATATATTATAATATAACCATGAAGTAAGCATGAATGTAATAATATCTTGGCATAAATTCATTTATTGCGAGCTGCTCTGAAACGCAAACCTGTTGAACACGCAACGCCGCCGCATTTTGACTTTGAAATGTGCAGCGCTCGTATTGAATAAAAATAGCCTTATAAAAGGCAAATATTCATCTGTTTTGTGTTTTCATCGACAAATTTAAGATATCTTAAAATCATAATTAAGACCTTTTTATTATCATTTCTAACACTTAAGGCTTTTTATGGGCTTAACTTTCATAAAACTGTGGAACATTTTAATTAGCACACATGCTCTTTAGGGCTGCGATAAACTATTATTTTTTAAATTATTAATCTAGCGATTATTTTTTCTATGCATCGATTAATCCAACGATTAATTTTTCCAGAGCAATTTGATTTTGATTATCTACCCATTAATTGACTACTAACAATTTATACATGTTGATTTACATATCTGAATGAAAAAAACATGAATTCCTTAACATTGCAATATATGTTTATTGCTCTTAAAATTACAAAATAAAGACGGACTAAGAATACTTTGCACAATAAAACCTTGAAGCCTTGAAAACACATACTGAAACAAGCTAACTGAACGCATAGGGCCTAGCTTACTGAAAAAAAGTTCTTCTTTCAGATGAAAATACCAACAACTTGATGTCTAGAATTCAATAAAAATGGTCACACAAAATACTTGTTTAGAGCAATTGAAAGAATACAGTAACCAATGTAAACTTGAGGGCTTTAAGCTAATACAGAGAGTGCTTTTCAAAAAAAAAAAAAACGAACGAATCGACAAATCGATGCGCATATTTTGCGTCTACGTATTTTTTTACATTGTCCCAGCCCTCCTAAATACATTTTACAGATTTCTTTGTAGTCACAAATGTCAGTGAAATGCTGGTACTGAGCTTTGCTATAATGTTAATCAAGTAAGAATAATATGATGTTAAGCTTAAGTAAAGATGACTTTCTTTCACATTGCATCAAAACACTTTTAGTTCAACACTGTCGTACATGGCGTCCTAACAAGGAACAACTTGACAAACGACTAGCAATACAAGCTCTCTCTCGGCTGTGAAGCACTCAAGCTGACAGCAACTGAAGCCATTGACAGTCCTTCATTTTCTGCAAAGTTGGAGACAACTGGAGTAACAGGAACTGCTGGCAATGTGACAAACTGAGCTAAGTTCAGATGTGTGTGAATAAACAACAGCAAGATACATCACAATCAAGAAGCTGAGAGATCAGTGACTTGACCACCAGCTAATAAAGAGATTCTTGTCTTAAGCAACTGTGATCGCAACAGGACTTTTTGATAGGCATAGTTTGGATGTGTACCGCTGGCTTCTGCATATCATATTATGTCAAAAGCATTTCTTTGTTGAGCACAAGTAAGGCTTAATGATGGCTTGACTTATTAATGAAATGTGCTGGGAGAAAACAGAATTACAAAAATATCCACAGTATACCATAATAGCGACATGCTAACATTTCCCAACCCAGAAAAATTGCCAGAATGAATGTTACACAAAGGTGCATGGCTGTCGAAACAATTGTGCATGTTGTATAATTGGCCTCTTGCAGCAGATCTAACATTAGCCTTGCTGCCATGGGAACTTTAGGAATGAATGAACAGAACTGTGTCCTTTGTGTTTGTGCCAAGGTTATGTGATCATTTACTGGAGAGCTCTTCACACACTCAGAAAAGACAGACTCATTCACATTCAGCTCGATTACACCTGCAACTAAAATATTTATTTTTATTTTTGTTATTAAGGTAGAATTTGTGTCTAATCCACAAAAAAGACTTAAAGCTGCAGTCGGTAACTTTTGACGCTCTAGCGGTTAATGAACAGAACTGCTTGCATGTTGCGAAAGAACATCATAGCCGGAACTACTTCTCTCTGTTTATGTCTATGAAGAATCACAAAGGTACTGGGTTACTACGCCGCGGTATCCCCGAAGCAATCTAAAATAGTCTGAATATAAACACTTATAATAGGTGCACCCTAGTGATTCAGGACAAGCTAAAAACACGGTTTGGAAAATGGATTCATGGTGTACTCGCTTATTATATACATTTTTCTACATTTTGAACACAAACAAAGTTACGGACCACAGCTCTGATTGGTTGTTTTTTACCGGGAGCGGATGGCTTTCTGCAAATGGCAATAGGACCACTGGGAGGAGCCAGAGGAGCTTGATTTTTCACAGATTATCCGTCTCATATTCTACTAATGACAGGTTTAACAAATATGTAAAAAATATGTTTTTACAAAAGTTACCTACTGCAGCTTTAAAGCTCAAACAGCCTTTTAAACGACTCAGTTTTGTACACAAAAATCTATTTTTATTCTTCAACATTCAGTAAGTTCAATCTTGCTTTTTTATAATACATATACATGTATGTATGTGTATATATATATATATATATATATATATATATATATATATACATACACACACACACACACACACACACACACACAAATTCTTGTCAGTTTGTAGTTATACTTTTTTTAGCGACTGTGAAAATTTTTTGGGGAGTCACTCAACGCAAGTCTTTGATTATTCATTCATGCATTTACAAGGGTGATTGTGTCTTTAATTTGAAGCTGCTATGTAAAAACGTGTCTTTTACTCTGCACAAGAATTTCAGCATCCACACAAATAATACCAGAATTAAATAATTACTTAAAATGGTCTGTATCTGCAGAGATTATAATATAACATTCAGGGAAGATTTCACGCAGTATGTAAATAATGATGTTCACACCTGGCAACATCTGACTGTTGATCCGAATGCTCATTATCTTTCTGAAGAGTGCTAAATCTTAAATCATCTCTTGTATGCTCTTGGCTCAAAGGTATCTAAATTGTCTTGACAGGTCAAACAGAGAGTGTCAGATTGATCAGCACCACCGTAACCAGTGTCAGTACTGCCGTCTGAAGAAGTGTATCCGGGTCGGTATGAGGAAAGAAGGTCAGCAAACCAGTGATATATATATTTGTAATAAATATTTAGAATTAAATTAAATTTATGCATTTAACAGACGCTTTTATCCAAAGCGACTTATAGTGCATTCAGGCTATCAATTTTTACCAATCATGTGTTCCTGGGGAATCGAACCCACAACCTTACGCTTGATATGGCAATGCTCTACCAATTGAGCTACAGAAACATTTATAGTCTGTTTATATATCTGACCATTTTCCAAACAGTCTTCTTCATAGATTTGCTAGTTCCATGTTACTTGTATCATCTGTTTGTGTCATTATATTGATGTTTTTTTTCTCCAGCGGTCCAGCGTGGTCGAATCCCTCCCTCCCACGCCGGCATCAGTCCAGCCTCCATGGTTGGAGCAGCTGGGGATGTTGGAGGAGGTCACGGACTGGGAGCTGATTTCTTCAACGGTCAGCCGGTTTCTGAGCTCATCTCTCAGCTGCTGAGAGCAGAACCGTACCCTAACAGCCGCTACGGAGCCCAGTGCGGCCAGCAGCTCTCAGGAGCCAACAGCTCCATCATGGGCATCGACAATATATGTGAGCTGGCAGCCCGGCTGCTCTTCAGTACCATAGAGTGGGCCCGGAATATCCCCTACTTTCCTGACCTGCCCGTGTCGGAGCAGGTGGCTCTTCTGAGGCTCAGCTGGAGTGAACTGTTCATCCTGAATGCAGCTCAATCGGCTCTGCCGCTGCACACGGCCCCCCTGCTGGCCGCCGCCGGCTTCCACTCCTCCCCTATGCCCGCTGACCGCGTGGTGTCCTTCATGGACCAGGTGAGGGTTTTCCAGGACCAGGTGGACAAGCTGGCACGACTGCAGGTGGATTCTGCTGAATACAGCTGTCTGAAAGCCATTGCGCTGTTCTCACCAGGTGCGTGATCAACCCCTGTTAAAGATACACTCCACAGAACTGTCCTCAAATCATTTCTTTATCAAGATATGCATAGCAATTCATAACTATTAGCGTGGTTTATAATTAGGGTCACAAATTTGAACGTGTTTAAACTTCCCAAGTCATTTGTGCTAATGACACAGTTATCAAATGCACCATCCCAAAGACTTGTATATTCAGAGAGGAACCAATATACGGTATATGGTTATCATAAAATTTTGACTCTTAGGGTAAAATATTTTAAATTGAATCAATATGGAACCAAATTGAAATCACACAAATCATCCTACACTCTCAGAAAAAAAAGGTACAAAAGCTGTAATCTGGGGCAGTACTTTTTGAAAAGATACACTTTTGTACCTTTTAAGTACTAACATATACATTTTAGGTAGTTATGTGAATCTTTAAGGTACCAATATGTACTCTTTAGTTACATAGGTGTGCCTTTTGAAAAGGTACCTCCCCGGTGACAGCTTTTGTACCTTTTTTTTCTCAAAGTATAGAAATTACATTGCAACTTACTAAACTTATCTCTAAGAACATTTGATCCACGTAACGAAAAATGTAAAACTGTTAAGAACACCTTAAAATGCATATAAACATGCAGAGAACATAACTAAACACATAGCAAAATGCTAAAACATATCAGACCGTTATTAAATGGGAAGCGGCATGTTAAAACCACTCATAACAAATTAGTTAAGGCATTGCAAAATGCTAAAACCACTAAGAACATGTTAGACAAAGCAAAATGCTAAAAGCACTCAACACATATCAACATAGCAATAGCAACATGCTAAAACCACTCGTAACAAATTGCTAAAAAACCATTAAAGAACATGTTGGTATAGCAAAGTGCTAAAACCTCTCATTACACATTAGTAAAGGCAAACCAACACGCTAATCCTCTCAGAACATGTTATTATAAAGATATAGCAAAATGCTAAAATCTCTCAGAACATGTTATTAAAGATATAACATAATGCTAAAATCTCTCAGAACATGTTATCAAAGATATAGCATAATGCTAAAATCTCTCAGAACATGTTATTAAAGATATAACATAATGATAAAATCTCTCAGAACATGTTATTATAAAGATATAGCATAATGCTAAAATCTCTCAGAACATGTTATTAAAGATATAACGTAATGCTGCAATCTCTCAGAACATGTTATTATAAAGATATAGCAAAATGCTAAAATCTCTCAGAACATGTTATTATAAAGATATAGCAAAATGCTAAAATCTCTCAGAACATGTTATTATAAAGATATAGCAAAATGCTAAAATCTCTCAGAACATGTTATTATAAAGATATAGCAAAATGCTAAAATCTCTCAGAACATGTTATTAAAGATATAGCAAAATGCTAAAATCTCTCAGAACATGTTATTAAAGATATAGCATAATGCTAAAATCTCTCAGAACATGTTATTAAAGATATAGCATAATGCTAAAATCTCTCAGAACATGTTATTAAATGCTTAGTGATGTTAAATCTACTCAAAACATATTAGTAAAGGCATAGCAAAATTATAAACCACCCAGAATGTGTTAATAAAAGTATAGCAACATGCTACAGAGCCCAAGTAAAATCAAATCAAAATGCTAAAACCTCACATTATTAAACACACAGCAATAGTAACATGCTAAAGCTGCTCAGAAAACACTACTGAAACATTCATAACATGTTAATAAAGTTATAGCAATGTGCTAAAACCATTCAAAACACTCTAGTTGTGCTGGGTTTGGCGCAGCCACTCTTTTCAAACTAGTTAGTTGGAAAATTAGTCTACCGACAAATTTTAATTCTCCAGGATGTTGTTCACAGATTTCTAAAAAAAGCTAAGGGGCTCAGTTAGGATTTCAGTTGCAGCTGTGTTGTAAACTCTGTGTTTCCTGCAGATGCATGTGGCCTGTCAGATCCGGCGCACATTGAGAGCCTGCAGGAGAAAGCTCAGGTGGCCCTGACCGAGTACGAGCGCATACAGTATCCAGGTCAGCCGCAGCGCTTCGGCAGACTCCTGCTGCGACTGCCCGCCCTGAGAGCCGTTCCCGCCAGCCTCATCTCTCAACTCTTCTTCATGCGGCTGGTTGGCAAGACCCCAATCGAGACTCTTATCCGGGACATGCAGCTCTCTGGAAGCTCCATCAGCTGGCCTTACGTGCCTGGACAATAGATGAACAATCAGAGACTTGTTCCCTTGTCCGATCTCAGGCTGCTCCCATGCTTCCACAGTATCCGCGTGGATTGATATTGTGCTTTTTGATGATCGTGTATATACTGTATGTCTAAAAGAGGTTGACGCGTATGTTCCTATGCAGTTTAAATGAGCCATCCAGTACCAGGATACCTCATGTTTCACATCATGAGCATCAATTCTGACAAAAAAACATTTGACAAGATGAATGATAAACAGAGGACTGATTGAGAAGAATTAACAGATCCAAAGCTTTAAAGAAGAGTTTAGAATACCTTCTTTTTCAGAGCATAGTGAACTATTTTAATGCTAGCGTAGATGTACATTAAGAATCTTTATTACAGACTGCATTCGTGAGTCAAAAATGTTGGGATTTGTACTTAAAAAAAATCATTGGTGACCAGTAAATGGCTATGTTTAGAACGGAGTACTAGCATACTGCATACTACATCTTTATATTGAATAGTATGTGAAACAGTATGAAATATGCAACATTACATGTCTCAAAAAGTACTATGCTACATTGTTGTCACATGACCTCATTATATTGCATGTTAATCATGTAAATATGGTACACTGCATTGTGGGATACAGTATTCTGTGCAGTATGCTTTGGTTGTATACTGCATATTTTGGGAAATGGTCATCCAGGTATTACACACTATGCACGGTATACAAACTACATACCAAAAAACAAAACATCAAGAGTAGTATAGTAGTATGCTATTCTGAACACAGATCATGTCTTCGATTCTCCTATTTAAACAGTTCAAGTGAATTTTTCAGAGGGGTGGAGAAATGGTATAACGTTTTACATTGCTGACAGTGAGAAATATCAAGTATTTTTGCATACTAAAAATAAAAAAGAATGATAAACAAAGAAGCTCTTATATAACGACTTTTCCATTTTCAGCGTTGTAATGAGTAAAATTAATAAACGTTAAACAAGAGAAAAAAATATGTGCTTTAACTCTTTGTCAGAATTTTATGATCACTGTATTTCCATTATTTAAAAAAAAAAAAAAAAAACGCAGCCAGCTGTGCATTTGCTATCAATCAGTAATGCATATCAAATACTATGAACATAAAAGCATATCCTTGTGAAAAAGAACTTAACTACACCGGATATTATTTAAAAAAAGTTCTCATTATGGAAATATGATTTAGTTTAAAAAGTATACTCTTAAGTGCAATGTTTCTTGAAATGAAGCAAAACTTTATTAAAATAAAAAAAAGTTAAAGTGTGTTAAAAAAAAAGTCATGAAAATGTACTCCAGTTGCCCTTTATTTCCATAATAATATAATTTTAAAAATATAATATATTCATACTTTTGTAATATAGAATGTTATAAATTAGATTTTTTGGGGGGACAATTCGTCGATGACAAATAAAGATGCACAAGATACTTTAAGGGCGTAATATAATATGTAGTAGGTACATTGAGACGCAGCATTGGTCACATCACATGTGAATACTGATTGAAATGCGCCATCTGCTGGTGAGTCCGTGCTGCTGCTGGTTTAAATGGTACAGCAATCACGGTTTTACTCGAATATATACCCATAAATAAGTCGCATCAAAAGTAACACGTGCTCAAAAGATAGATCGGGTCAAGTAAATGGACGAATAATGCGAGAAAAGTGTAATGTTGACTCGAGGGCAGGGTGTGTGTGTAGCCCAGCCTCAAGAGGAGGAACCAAACACCCTCACTCGAGCTATTATCAGTGAAAACCATCGAACTAAACACATAATAGCCATAACAGGGAATACACGTGTTATAACCATAGACAGTAAAATAAATATAACAGACAAAAAGATGTCGTTCATCCCCGGTCATCCTGTCACAGCAGTTGTGGTGAGTTCGTAGCATGTTGAAGTTCACTAGCATCAGAGCCTTCAGCTTTGTGTGCGGAGCTTTAGGTTAGTGTTTTTAATGCTGACAGTGATTCATTTAATATCGTCTGACTGGGAAAGCGATTAATGTAAACATGGTTAATGCTTCCAATACTAATCGATGTCATGACAGGTCAGTTTGGTTAAGTTTTAAGTTAAGAGTCGACAGAATGGAAAGCGTTAGCATGCTAGGCTAACGTTTGCCACGGGCGAACAAAGTGACCAATAGTTAATCATTAATCTACAGCTCATTTTATTTTTATAAGATTATAAGTAAGTAACATGTGGCCAAATATAACGAAATAAAACGTTTTACGAGTAAACTAGAGCAAAGCCGGATGGTTACATCTGGCTGCATTGAAATTAAATGCAGTTTATACAAAGCTTACCAGTCATTTTTTGGGATCCAATTAATATTAAATGAATGAATATTTTTTTTTTTTTTTGTATTATATTCAATCCGTTCTGTCACTCAGGTGTGAAGTGGGCGTGGTTCAGGTAGTGCTGCCATATATGGTCATAAACAGCTGTGCCATAGGTTCTGTATTAAATCCTAGTTAGTCACCTATACACATCACTCTTAAACATTGTTCTCAGAAATGCTGCCTGTGTATAGCTTACTACTTTTAGGACGCACACGTACTGTGCCTGCTTTATAAATCAGCTGTCTTTTTTTTTTTCTCTCTGTATTTCAGCAACGGATTGAGATTCACAAACTACGTGATGGTGATAATTTAATATTAGGATTCAGCATTGGAGGGGGAATCGACCAAGATCCAGGCCAGAATCCTTTTTCTGAAGACAAGACAGACAAGGTGAAAAATCACAATTTATAAAATTTTTAGAGGAAGGCATTTTCCTCCTTTGTCTTTCTGAGATGACTCTTCTGACTGTCACAGGGAATCTATGTCACACGCGTGTCTAAAGGTGGACCTGCAGAGGTGGCTGGTCTCAAGATGGGAGACAAAATCATGCAGGTGAGAGATCCAATCCTGTCACCCAAGAATATGTGTCTTAAGTCTCAGGGGTGTCTTTGTAGCAATCGCCAAAAATACATTGTATGGGTGAAAATTATTGATTTTTCTTGTATGCCCAAAATCACTAGGATATTAAGTAAAGATCATGTTCCATGATGATATTTTGTACATTTCCAATCGTAAATATATAAAAACAAAATTTTTTTTAGTAATAAAATTAGTAATATGCATTCCTAAAAGTTCATTTGGACAACTTTAAAGTTATCTCAGTTATTACTTTTTTTTTGCACCATCAGATTTTCAAATAGTTTTATCTCAATCAAAAATTGCCCGATCCTAATTAAACATAAATCAATGGATTCAGCTTTCAGATAATGTATACATCTCAAATTTAGAGAAAAATGACGCTTAAGACTGGTTTTGTGGTCCAGGGTCACACATAAGAAATAATCGTATGTGATTACTAGCAGTGATGGAGTTTTTTTCAGGTCACAAAACCAAGTGATTCCTGATTTTACTGAATGATCCTCCACTAGAGGGCGCTGTGGCATCATTATCTATTTTTTTTACCCAAGAAAGCTACAATCTGTCATTATTTACTCACCTGGCATCCTGCAGACTTCAGTTCCAACCCCAATCAAACGCACCTGCCTGTCATTATCAAGTAACCCTCAACAGCTTCATTAGCTCAGGTGTGTTTGACTGGAGTTTGCAGGACGGTAGCTCTTCACACCGCAAGCTCATCTCATCTCAGCGTATTTATTAGGGGTGTGCACGGATAGTCGAACATTCGAAAATTCGTTCTGCTCTAATTATTCGATAAATAAAAATTATATTCGAATTCGAATTCGAAAAAAAAAAAAAATCACAATTAAACCTAATTTGGTCACTTTCTGTGATTCTCCACGCATATTTGAAGATGTATGCAAGCAAAAACTATTAAATGAATGAATAAGGGGCCAATCACATATCGTGCCTAAAAACACGTGGAAAACGCTAGGTGCGCCGTTTTCTCCTTCTTTCCAAAGCGCTCGTGCAGAAGCGCTCCTGAGGCGTTTGGCAATGACGCGATCTCTCCATGAAGACGCAGAAATTTCAGCAAAGGATAAATGGATTTGCAGCACAAAAATAATCGCTTGCAGTAGCTCTGCTACTAAATTTATTTCAAAATGGCAATCCATGTACAGCTATGAACAGCTGTTCCTTCATCTTAGCTGAGCTTTCAATGTTGGTCTTGGAAAGGATGAAGCTGATTGGTTAGTTCTTGTCACATGACCCGCGGTGCGCTTGCGGCTCTCTGAAAACCTGAGATGTTTTTAACTCGATGCAGTGCAGACGCGCCTGGAAGAAAACGGAGCGCCTACATTGGAAATAACGAACTTGAACGCGCAAAAGACGCAATATGTGAACGGCCCCTAAGAACTGCGGTCTTCTACAGTACTTCAAATATGCCGTGGAGAATCACAGAAAGTGACCGAATTCAAGAACACTTGCAGCATCTCTCAAGCAACGAATAAACACCACTAACTTGGAGAATGCAGTGAAAACTCCTCTTCTTGCATCTGCCCTAGACCCTCGGCACAAACATCTCAGGTTTCTCGATGAAAACATGAGAGAAGTAAGAAAAAAAAAACTTTTTTGAACATTATCAGAACATTTTCCCTGATGCGAGTGGTGCGTCACCAACGATGAAGAGGATGCAATGCCCACTCGTCAGAAAAGGTTGAGGCAGTTCTTCAGCGATGATTACAGAGAGTCCGGCCAAGACGAGTGGGGAAAGTTCTTGCTGGAGCCATGTATTACACCAGATGAGGATCCCATTCAGCGGTGAAACGAAAACACGAAGCGCTTCACAAAACGTATTCGCTTAGCACATCGTTATTTGTGAGTCCCGACAACGTCTGTGCCGTCAGAGCGCGTTTTCTCCGCGGCCGGCCTTATTGTTAACAGACTAAGGAGCCGACTTTCCCCCAATCATGTTTACATGCCCGTGTTTCTTAACAAAAACATGTAAAACAATAGAAAAAAAGATTGCTGACAGTTTAAAAGTTAAGTGTAGGCTACGTTCTACAATAGCCTAATTGCTGCAGGCTGCTTTACGTTTTTTCTTTGTTCACTTTTTTTTTTTTTTTTTTTTTTGCTTTTACTCTGTACTTTTGTTTGTTTGCACGCATTGTTAAAGGTTTTCAGCTACAAAACTCGCTGTGTAATGTTCAGCTTGTTCAAAATGACGGAAACAATAAATGTTGCTGAAAAATAACGTCTGAATATTCGAATATTCGTTTTTTGTGAGCTCAAATATTCGAATCTGATATTTGCGGAAAACGCCCGTCACTAGTATTTACACTGGGAAGGGTACAGCGTCACTGCAGCGGCTCCAAAGCTCACACTTGAGGTTTCATGTTTCACTTTTTCCATCTGCTCTTGATATTAACTATTGCGTGACCACATTCAAATGTGGCCATAGTTCAAGCCAAGTTGTCAGCTCTGCATTTTCACTTCAACAAACAGTATTTGTAGCATGCCTCCCATCCAATAATTGCAAGAGCTTTGTCACTTTTAATGAGAAACTAAGTCGCCATGTAGTAAATGATGTGTTTGATAACAGATTGCATGCAATGTAACAGCGTCATCTAGAGTTTCATGACTGAAATAGATACTTATTTAAGTGTTCAACGTTAATTTCCAATATTAGGAAGCTGCAGACTCGGAGCCTGAGCCTGCTGCATCTACAGTCCTGCACCCAGAGTCCCACAGAGTCCCACATTCTCTGTCCCCATACGATCTGTCTAAACCCCTGTGTCGGTTAGGATTAGGGGCGGGGTTAGGTGTAGGTCATTCATACAAATTCATACCTCCTAATATATGTACGGATTGCCGTAAAATCGGGTTGCAAGGGGTCTGGGAATGCGGGACTCTTCACTTCATACTACTCTTATTGATTTCAGGTGAACGGCTGGGACATGACTATGGTGACACACGATCAGGCACGAAAGAAACTCACCAAGAAGAATGAAGACGTGGTCAGGCTTCTCGTCACTAGAAAATCCCTGGAGACTGTAGTCAGACAGTCCATGATGCAACACTAATGCAGATCTGAAACACTAGATCTAATTGAATGTCTTTATTGGTTAATCACATGTTTAGAGCATGTTTTAACTAATGAAAAAACAAACAGCCTCCCTCAGCCAAAGAGTGATGCCAGGAAACCCTTTACGCTCGGTATGGACTAACAAGGACTAGTTGAAGATCATTGTGATGTATTGAACTCTAACTGAACTTGTGTGTGTGTGTGTGTGTGTGTGTGTGTGTGTGTGTGTGTATGATCGCTCTCAGAGTACAATCTAAAGGTTGTGGTTTGCATTCCAGAATTTGTTACACTAATTTCAATTTAGCAACAGTTTATACTACACTATCTTTAGCACGTATACTCCTGAATGTATCTTGGAGTTTATAAACTCCATATCATTTCATTCATAGATCTCAAGGGCTACAGTGACTTGTGGTTGCCTAATTTCTCGTTAACACTTACACCTACATATACACCCATTAATTAATGAATTGATTAATGTGGGAAACAGCCAACATACAGTTGTACTTAAATGACCACTAATTTTGCTCTTTTTTTTTCTCTTCATCTTATAACTAGGTTTTTTGTATTTAATTAGCCTAATGATGCTATTGAAATATCATCCTGAGATAAACGGCTCATTTTAGTGTTTTTCACCATTGAATACACTGCAGTTTTGTATTTAGCAAAAAAAAAAAACAATTCCATCATTTTTCCTGTTTTGAAAATGTTTATGATACAGATATTTTGTGGCGTTTGATTGTAAGAAGATATATTTTCACGTAAGCGAATAAAGTAATCTTCCAACACATGGTTTGTGTGTCTTAATAATCTAAATGGAGAGAGTTTGCTGTCTCAGCTCTGATGTCTAACGAGTCTCTGATTGGCTTTTTTTCGTCCGGCTGATATTGTCTTCACATAAAGCTTGAAGATAGTTACATTTCCGAGCACCAAATCTCTTTCCTGACCTTCTGTTGTTTGTGCAGGCAGTTTTGGACTTCAGGCTACAGTAACAGATCCTGTACCTTTTTTTCTGATAGTGTTTAAGTGTGAATGTGTAAACAAACAAATGGCATTCTGCAAATCATATCAAGTATGCATCAAGATTTATCCAACCACCACACAGAGCACATTAAAATTGAACGTTTTTATTGAATAAATATTTTAGTGAACTTAGACTGATAATTAAAATAATATGCAACATCTTAGGAAATTATGTATGAATAAAATGTAATGTTTTAATAAATTCATCTTTGTTTAATATGCATTAAAATAGGAAAAGACACAAAGGTTTTGGACACAAAATAAGATTTAGATTTATTATTATTATTTAGATTGTAACTTTTCTTTGTTATTTTGAAACTGTACAATTTATGCACAGTGCTTGACAAAAGGAAACATTTTTTTAAACTCAGGAAGGCTGCATACATTTGATAAAAACAGTAATTTTGTGAAACATTACAATTTGAAATAAATACTATATAAATATATTTTAAAATGTAGTTAATTTCTGTTATGCAAAGTGGATTTTCAGCGCCATTTCTTCTTTGGTCTTCAGTGTCACATGACAATTTATAATTTTATCATTATGAAGCCTACTAACTAATGACGACATGATTTTTCACTGTTTAGCTAATTTGTAATAAGAACACTTACAGCCTTTACAAAAGTAAACCCAAACCTTTAATAGTTTTATTAACTGCATCTAATGTGTTTCATGCTTGTTTCTCAGCAGCTGAATATATAATTACGGTGTCTAAATGAAGAACATGTATGCAGTGTACACACACACACACACACACACACACACACACACACACACACTGCATGGCAGGCTCATTGTGTTACCACATCTATGCTGCTCACATCTCTCAAAAATGTGAACAATGCGCTGTTTTGTGTTAAAGCCATGTTTCCAGTCCTTACACTCCCTGAAGAACGGATACACACATTTAGAGTTTTATTATTTTGCTTATATTTTCTCCCATTGTAAATAACTGCAAGTTGCCATTAGAGAGCATTGGAGATTTAGTCTGAATGAACAGAACACAGTGCTTAAAGATCTGGTTGGTTATTAAAATCAAGAAATATAAACAGAAAAACATTTGGTCTTATTCCTAATAAGAAAACTCTCTATTTCATACACTTCGGTGAATTAGTTCTAATTAATAATCATTTCTACAAACAAGCGCTGATATTTTAAGCTAATAAAAAGTTTTACTGTAAAGAGTCATGGTTCAGGTTAGGGTTTAATTGCTTGACAGGAATGTTTTCCCAAGAATAACAGAGAATGTTGATATAGTGAATGTGTCCTGGCTGTATAAATCACGTTCATGAATGTAATCTGCAACCATTCAATTATACAGGTGCTGGTCATATAATTGGAATATCATCAAAAAGTTGATTTATTTCACTAATTCCATTCAAAAAGTGAAACTAGTTTATTATATTCATTCATTACACACAGACTGATATATTTCAAATGTTTATTTCTTTTAATTTTGATGATTATAACTAACAGCTAAGAAAAATCCTCTCTAGGTTACATATGTAACCCTAGTTCCTCGAGGAAAAAGACGCTGCGTCGAAAACGCTTTGGGGAATGCGTTTAGCGTGAGCGACTATGAATATCATATCCAATCTGTCTTATAGAAGAGCGTGACATCACGTGCGGGGTGACGTAAGCGACCAGGAAGCTATAAAGGCACGAGCCACGCAGCTGGCTTCAGCTTCGAGTACCAGCAAGCGCCAGCAGGGGTGCCGGGGGTATGGCCTCGAGACGCAGCGTCTCTTTCCCTCGAGGAACTAGGGTTATATACATAACCTAGAGACATTCCTCTTCAGCAACTCGAACTGCATCGAAAACGCTTTGTGGAACGAGTACCAATGCTGCCAGACTACCAAACCCCTGCCTAGTGTGTATCCGAAGAGCACAGCTTAGGACAAGAGGACTGAAGTGCCCTGGAGTGACTGGCATGTCTAAGCCATAGAATCTTGCAAAAGTTAGGAGGCGTGGACCACCTAAATCATTGCAGATGTCCAGCATGGACACACCTGCTAGAAAGGCCTTGGAGGCCGCCATACCCTGTGTAGAGTGAGCCTTGACTCCCGACAGCGGGGGACGACCAGAGGACTCAAAGTGGTGTTTATAGTCTCAACTACCCAACGACTAATAGTCTGCTTAGAAGCAGGAACCCCTCTTGGGGGGACCGCAGCATACAAGCAATTGGTCCGTTTTTCTCCACAGGGCAGCTCTGTGGATGTATGCATCCAGCGCTAGAGCTGGACACACACAATTTAGCTTCTCTTGGTCGGGCTCCCGAAAGGGAGGAGGACAGAAGGCCTGCAGCACTACAGGTTGTGCTGTGATAGAGGGCACCTTAGGAACATATCCCGCTTGAGGGTATATGAACACTTTGGTCATGCCAGGTGCAAAATCAAGGTAGGTAGGGGCCACTGAGAGGGCCTGTAATTCTCCTACTCTCCTCAGAGAGGTAATGGCCGACAGAAAGGCGGTTTTACCATAGTGTGCAGTCCCAGAAGAGCTGGATGAACTAGAGAGAACCAAAGGGGACATTGAGATGTCTCTTGACTCGCAAAATGTCTACTTGAGCCCTGCCAAAAACTCTCCATATCTGCTTCACCACCTCGGGGTGAAGCCTCCATTCCCCGGGCCTCGGCCCCTGCCTAGACAGTATGTCTGCTCCCTTATTTAGTTTCCCAGGAATATATACTGCTCTTAATGAGAGGAGTTTGCTCTGGGACCACACAGCACCGCGTGACCTTGATAGTGTGAAGTGGATTGCCCCTCGGGGAAAATCCCTTGGTCTTGAGCCACCACTGTAGGGGTCTCATGTACAGCAGGCCCAGAGGTATCACGTTGGACGCAGCTGCCATCAGACCCAACAATCCTTGAAATTGTTTGACAGTGAGTGGCTGGCCTTCTCTGACTCTCTCGACTGAGATGAGGATCGACTTGATACAAGCAGGGGACAATCGTGCCTGCATCGCGGTCGAATCCCATACTACGCCTAGATAGGTGGTTCTCTGAACTGGAGAAAGTACACTCTTCTTGGCGTTCAGTCTCAAACCCAGCTCCCCCATATGTGCGAGAACAACATCTCGATGCCGAGCTGCAACCTGCTATGACTGAGCTAACATCAACCAATCATCGATATGGTTGAGAATGCGGATGCCCTGCATGCGCTGGGGAACCAGAGCCGCGTCTACACATTTTGTGAACATGCGGGGTGAGAGTGCAAGGCCGAAGGGAAGTACTCGATATTGGTAGGCTTAGCCCCCGAAAGTGAACCTCAGAAACTTCCTGTGTTGTGGAAGGATGGATATGTGGAAGTATGCATCTTTGAGATCTATTGTGACAAACCAGTCCTTGGACCTGATCTGAGCTACAACATGCTTGATCGTGAGCATTTTGACCTTCAATCTCATAACTGAAAGATTTAAGACCCTCAAGTCTATAATCAGACGCAACCCCCCATCCTTCTTTGGAACTATGAAATACCGGCTGTGGAACCCGGACTCCCCTGTCTTGAGGAGGGAACACCTCGATGGCCTCCTTCTCTAATAGGGTTTTCACTTCCTGTTCCATAACCAGACCCTGCCTGGGGCCGACTATCGTCAGAATGACCCCGTTGAATCTCGGCAGTGCAGAGCCGAACTGAATACGGTAGCCTTTATCTACTGTATGCAGGACCCATTGAGATACATTTGGCAGTAGTTTCCACGCTGCTACATAATCTACTAAGGGAATCAGTCTCTCGAGACTGACCTCTGGTGTAAGAGGCCCGAAGGGGCAGCGAGCATCTCAGCTCCGCTATGCACGCAGGCGGAAAATACTGAGAACATTGCTCGCTGGAGGCCGCTGCACCCTGGAACTCTGGCAGGTCTGGCAGACCGGCCCCCAGAGGGCGCTGAGGCAATATGGGCACCGTGTAATGCGGTGTACGCCGCTCTACCCCAGTAGGGGCCACCCTCTGCAGTCGTAACCGAAACGTGTCAGGACTTCTTAACCGAGGGCCTCGCAGCCTGAAGTACGACCCTCAGATCCGCCTTAGTCTGGGAAAACCCTGGTTCAGAGCATTGCTTCAGCCTCCGGTCCCAACAGGGGGAGCGCCGGCGGCAATGCTCTGACTATAGACTGAGAGGGCTGCTCCCACCCAGCAGCCCCTCCAGTACATATAATTTCTCAGAGTGAGATATATGTCATTATATTCCTCAGAATTTAATGCAAACAAACAATCAGACGAGTAAACACGGTCTGTCTTGTTGGTATAATTCATATCTACCTTCTCATAGTCAGATTGATACTGAATTTAATTCCTCAGAATAAATGCAGTTAACCAATCAGACGAGCAAAGACGGTCTGGTTTTGGTAAAATTCACATCAAAACTGAAAATGATGTAATACACGCGTTGCCTCGGCAACACGCGAGCCGCTTAGTCACACAAACAATATTAATCTCCTTGGAGATAAGTAGCTGCAGCTGCCAGTTCACAGAGGGGGAAGGAACTGCTTCGCGTGCTTCCGAACCTCGAGAATGAACTCTAAATCTAGGGAATACGGGTGGAGATAGGCAGAGCCGTCTTCGCCCCGTCTTAGATATGCGAGAGGCACAGTCAGCCCCCTTATTTATTTTTTTCCCGAGAGCTGACTGCATGAGCTGCGCTCCTCATTAATGCTGCTTGTTATACAGCTAGGCATAATATGCTTGTGAAACTGATGCTTGTGTAAATGTTTGTCTGTGCAACTGATGTTTATGCACATTATGTTTGTGCAACTGCGAGCTCATTGACCCCACCCGTGACGTCACGCTCTTCTGTAAAACAGATTGGATATGATATTCTTAGTCGCTCATGCTAAACGCGTTCCCCAAATCATTTTCGACGCAGCTCAAGTTCCTGAAGAGGAACTCAAATTCAGTATCTCAGAAATTTTGAATATTACTTAAAGGTGCTGTAGGGAACTTTTGTAAAAAATATATATTTTTTACATATTTGTTAAACCTGTCATTATGTCCTGACAGTAGAATATGAGACAGATAATCTGTGAAAAAAATCAAGCTCCTCTGGCTCCTCCCAGTGGTCCTATTGCCATTTGCAGAAACTCCATCGCTCCCGGTAAAAAATAACCAATCAGAGCTGCGGTCCGTAACTTTGTTTATATTCAAAATGTAGAAAAATGTATATAATAAGCGAGTACACCATGAATCCATTTTCCAAACCGTGTTTTTGGCTTTTCCTGAATCACTAGGGTGCACCTATAATAAGTGTTTATATTCTGACTATTTTAGATTGCTTCGGGGTACCGAAGTTTTTATTCTTCATAGACATAAACAGAGAGAAGTAGTTCCGGCTACGATGTTCTTCCGCAAGACGCAAGCAGTTCTGTTTATTAACCGCTAGACCGTCAAAAGTTCCCTATTGCAGCTTTAAGACCAATACAGAGAAAGATTTTTTAGAAATCTTGGACAACTGAAAAGTATAAAATATGGCAAAGCAACTCTTATCTCAAGTCTCTCAAAAACAGACACATAATGCACATAAAAAGGGACTCTTCTCTAATTAATCCATAGAAAAACCTTTCTTTGAATGATCAGGCATATACTTTAGGGTATTGTGTATGCTGTTACTGTTTTTTTATATTGTCTTTTGTGTATTATATGTTTTGTGCATGCTTATGATGGATCACTAGTTAATATAACCTCATCTATATAATTTTTGGTATCTATGAGTTTGTATTTTCATGAATTAAATGAGAGTGTATATTATATGTTGATACTTATGCAACACATTAGTTTTATAAGACTTAAAGATTCTTCTCTTGAACAGAGTTGTAAAACTTCCCTCTAAAAGGTAGCATTACATTGGCTCATTGGCTCACTCAAATCCTGAGGTTGTGACATTGTCACCCTATATAGATCACTGATCACCAGATCAGGGCAGTTCTTTTAGATTCAGGAACTCAAGGAGAAGATGCTGAGCTAAGAGTCTTAAAAACAACCCTAAGATTGCACCTGGCCTTCGGCCTTGACTTTCCATCCATCAAGATCCTCTGATTCGAACTGGTCTTTCTAATCAACTCACTTCAGCAGAGACCTACTGCAGCCCCAAAGTGCCTCAGGACTCTTTTTCAAACAGCTGAGACGGGCAAGTATCAAACTTAGTTTTATTAATAGATACATTAAGTATCATATGCACCTTTTACAAAGTTGTGTTTGAACTAAGAAACTGATGTTACCCTCAGGCTGTAGTTCTCCTGAATATCAAATTGTAAGATGCCTTCATGTTCTTTTGTGCATCACCCTTCTCTTTACTGCTTAAGCTTTAACCCTTGGACTATAATGCAATAAGAGCTTGTTCAAATACTGAGGTGCTAAACCACTCAGGGCTTTAAGTAATAAGCAAGAGTTTCCAGTGCAGTGTTGACAGTATCAGGTTAATATGGTTATACTTCCTGGTTCTAGTAAGAACTCTAAACGAAAGGTGCGTTCCATTCGACCGTAAGTGTACTGCGAAGTGGACTTCACAGGGTATTCCACCATGTTAAGTGAGATTCCAATCCGAAGGGAGCGAACATGTTCAGTTTGAAGGGCACTGCGCACGGCACATGGAATAAGGGATCATCGATACATCACGTCACAGGAAGTGGAATGCGATTATCCTCCAACTGTCATTGCACGCAGCACGTCATCACCAGTCAGAACGGCCGTCTTCGCTGTCTTCGTTCATATTCATTAAGGATTGTAAAAAGGTATGATAATGTAAAAGTGACTAGAAGCAGATGAGGCTCTACCATTTTTCTTTATTTACCTCAGTGTTTACTATGCGGCTGTGCGCGGGAAGAAGGGGCACGAGGCCGCTATGCAATTACATGACCATTTATTACAAACACATATATACACAGTTAACCAAATAAAAGTTAAGTTTCATATTTGCATGACAGTTACAGCAGGGCTTCAATTCTGTTAATAGTCAAGCAATAGCAGCAATAGTCAATTAAAGTGTATAATAAAGATACGTTTTTCATTATATAGTACTCAATGTTTTTTTTTTTTTATTGTATAGTGTACATATTTTAAATGTGATTGTAAATAAAAATTAAAATATGAATGTAGTCCTATATATTTATGATATATCATAATCTGCGCGACCATAATTCTGCAGAATCCAACTCTGCGTAACATAGATTCCCATCAATATTGTCACATCAATATTGTCAGGAAACGACACCTCTGGCCATTCTGTTGGGTAATTTTTCCAGTCACCGATATCATACGGACAGTCCGATCCAATACGGCTCAATTTTTATCCGTATGTTGCTCTGTCAAGTGCCAGAAACTATCTTATGTAACGTTAGGCCATTCTGAGTCAACACCATGCTTTTCCAATGAGGGGTGAAGGACTGTTCCCTTTCAAGACGGTAACTCAACATTTACGTCAGCTATGACGTATACGGGAACTCCTCCCTTCTCCACTTTCACTGAAATCTTATGGTCTGGGGACAGCTGGCCGATTGATGCGAAGCATGCAAATACTGACAGTCCAAACAGTCCGATCTTAGCTAGGCCATCACGGAGCTGGACCTTGCTTGGAACGCACCTGACAAGCCTGTGAAAAGTAAGCTGGACTCCTGGTTCCTTCAGTCGAGCCGCCGCCAGGGCACATGCCAGGCTATGTTTGCAAACATGAATGGGGCAGAAGCCCACGTGTATGTGCACATGCCCCTTGTCGAGGAGACTGCGCCTATGCACGTCTTCCTCTGCATGGGGTTTAGACCACAGCCTGCCTTCCAAGCCGTGCAAGTTCATGGCCCCCCTTAATGTACAAAGCCTATTCTGCTGCAGGGTAGGCAGTTTCTGCTCTTCATGCCAAGACTATACTCCAGGTGTTCCAGGCAAAACTGCTTCAGTCCCTCGAAGGTGACGCAGTTGGCGCTGACATCATCAGGAATCTGTGCGCGCGGCAACTGATCTCACACTGATGGCTACTAAACACTCTGCTCAAGCCATTGGCCGTTCCATGGGGTTCATGGTCATCCATAAAAGGCACCTGTGGCTTACCCTAGCTGACCTGAAGGATGCTGACTGCAAGATTCTCTTAAACACTCCAGTCACTCCCTTCGGCCTCTTAGGTGACATCATTGGAGTCAGTCACCATGGAGTCAGAAGTGCGCCAAGGCGATGAGCCACGTGATGCCCCATCACTCACTCCATCTGTCGTCTACGAGGTCCCGCTCTCCTTTGGCACCTCACCAGGCTCAGGGACCAGCTAGACAGCCCGCCGTGGCGCCCTGCCCCGAACCGTACTCTCGTTTCAGCCGAAACAAGCAGTGGTCAGGTCCTGGAAGAAAACATCAGGGTAAGAGGAGTAGCCCTCGCCGCTACTGAGGCTCCAGTCAAAACATGCCATCAGTGGCTACGGTGGCCGTAGAGCTAACTCGTCCGCTGTGTCAGTTCCTGGATGCGTGGAGGGTTATTCTGGGCATTTCACGGTGGATACTGGGAATAATTCAGCATAGATATTCTCTTTAGTTCAAAAGCAGACATCCCCGCTTCAGTGGTGTGGTCCCGTCACTGACTTTGCCCCAAAACTTTCCCATTCTGAGACAGGAAGTTCTCAGTCTGCTTGAGAAAGAAGTGATAGAGCGTGTCCCTCTGAGCGAGCAGGAAAGAGGGTTTTACAGCCACTACTTCACTAATTTGGATACGCTGGGACTGCGTGTGAATATCCAGAAGAGCGCGTTTTTACAGAGTCAGACTATAACATACTGTATCTGGGATTATGTTTGGACTCGATGGCGATGCGAGCCATCTCTTTCAAAAAAAGGAGTAAGATGGATATAGCCATTGTAGTCCAAATAAATAAGGTATTTTAACTTATTTGAAACCAGTGCTTAGTTTGTGGTTCATTGTTCAATGTGGTGATTATAAAACCAATAAAACCCTTTTTTTACTACTGTACTAGGATTTCTAGTTGTGTCTTCTTTAGGAAGGCCAAACAAAGTAGTTTTGCTTTCGCAGTGAAACACACAATGTCTCCATGACTGGGCGCCGACAGCAACTACAGCAAGAAAAAAAGTTATGCCAACTTTTCTTGAAAATTTGGGGGATGTTATGTAAATCTACCCACACAGTGAGGTAGACAAGTGGGGGAGTGTTTAAACGAGGTGTTTTAGGAGGGCGTGGGCGAGTCTAAACTTTAGTAGAAAATATCTCTTTGGATTTGATACTTTAGTCTTTGCAACTTCACAAACAGCTTGTAACACTCCAAAGAGAACGAAAAAAAAAAAGGATCACATCATATAACCCCTTTAAATTCATCAGGGTCATAAATTCAGACAGGATTGGAACGATTGGAAGTAAGTGAAGACAAAATGAAAAATTTGAGGTGAATCCAGAGGCAAAAAGGGAACCAAGTTTTAACCAAACCTTTAAACCTTATTTGTAATGTTGCATCGGATCCCTAAAATAATAACACAGCATGATTTCAGTTAAAAACGTAATATTTTAATTGTCTTAGGTACAGATACTCACCACAGAAACAAAACTACATACAATTGAGTGCTGCTATGTATTCATGTTCTACCACCACACTATAAATAGCAATGAACTCAAATATTTTAACACTAGTATAAATATTATTCCAAAAAACACCTGGTTTTCAGGTGATTCTATGAGTAAAGTCAATGTTTAAAGTCCACATTCATGATGGTTGATGCCTGAGAATCAGCACTGTAGACACACACACACACACACACACACACACACTTTGGTTCTAAACACCAAAATAATAACTGCTCAAGTTAAAATATTTTTTTACTTTGTAAACCATAACCTTGGCTTAGTGTATAAATACAAAAATGCATAACTGACAAATAAGCTGCGTACAGGTAAGGCATAGTGCATGTTGGCAGATCCTTTATGGAAAAAATAAGTGTGTGACCTGATCACAGCAGATTAACAAATATGACAAGCACTGTTGTACTCAAATTCAAGTTACAGAATGCTGGATATAAAAGGTCAACTGATCACTCTAGTTGTCAGGCAGGATTGGCGGAAGTAAATTAGCGATATTACAAGTCTGCACATATTCAAATGCATGTGAACTGTAAAAAATTGTGCAGTAAGAATAAACAGGATTCACAAGTATAAATGATCAATAACTGCGTAACTATCATGATATTTGTGATACATGTGCTGACTTATATGATGTCATCCTTTAGTAGGAGCCTGAGTTGTACATTTTTTGACAGTGATTACATGTGGCTTGTATAACATTGGAGATGGACACGAATATCTAAACCCATTTCAATTCATTTTCCTGATAAGATTGTGAACATCAAAAACAGTAATCAACAAATCATTTTCTGCCTTGTCTCGAGGACACACAATTTTGTTTCTTATTACATACAAGGATTCCATGACAGTAAATGTAAACATTCGTTCTGCAACATGGGAAAAAATAATAATTTATAAAGACAGTTGTAGTAACAACATCTACTAATACATGCTCCAGAATGCATTTAAAAACTGAATGAAAGAGACAGCGAAAGAGTACAATAAGTTAGCCCAGTCTCTCTAAAAGGGCAAGGCCTGTAGGCAAGGACCTATGACATAATGCCATGTGCACAGTTCATGCAGGCCAGGTCAAGGCCAAGCTTTATTTTTAAGGGCAGCGGTGCCGGATCTGGCTGGATGAACATCAGTGGCACTGGTTGTTTAGCTCAGCTTCTCCAGGTAGGCAGAGAGCAGAGGCTGAGGAGGGAGGAACTCTTCCTGTTTGTTGACCACCTCTGTCTGTCGAGCACCATCACAGTCAGAGCCTGCAGAAGATCACACACTCTGGCTCACACAAAACTGTCATTACTACTGTTGTAGAAATCAGTTATTTTAGTATAGCTGGTTTTTTGTCATTATATATGTTTTTTTTTTAATCTATATCATTTTTATGTATGCATGTGCATATTTATTTATTTTTATTTTAGTTGTAGTTATTTCAGTACAACAAGCAAAAGATAAGAAATGTTGCTTTGGCAAGTAACTGATATAAAAATTAGTTTAAGATTTATTGATATATTTATATACATTTATTTTAGTTAACTAAAAGTAAAAAAAATATTTTATATATAAATATATATAGAATTTTTTCCCCTCTTTTTTTTTACTTTTAGTTAACTATAATAAACAATGGTAGAAATTACTGTGTGGGAAAACTCTGTTGCTCACATCTAAATGGCAGGACCAGGATTTATTAAAATGTCGAATTAAATATCACAGTATCACAATATTTGAGGGGCCATTTAAATTTGTAAGCAGTGTTAATGTGTTCAGACAGGATGTTAAAATGTTTTTTTTTTTTTTTTGATAATACTGAAAATTAAAGCACAAGATTAAAACCAGCATTTTGATTTTGTAATGTCCTCCTCCAAAAATCTGGTCCAGTATTAGTGGCATGAAGTGTAACATCAATGAGAGAAGAGTACTGAAGGTTATCCAATTATAAGTGAAGCACAACAGGTTTAATGTGTATAATTGATATAAACTTAATTAGGAACCTTAACAAATCAAAATTCACACTAGCCTCATAAGAAAGCAACCATAAATGTCCAATGTTTGAATAATGTAAAACTTGACTCACTAGCAGAGGTCAGAGCCATGTACTGACAGACAGCATGAAGCAGCAGTCGCTCATAACTGAAGAAACACAGATACATCCAGATCAAACCGTGGCACCCTATTCATACCCTAACATGATGATTTCTGAAACTAAATCTCAAGCATGCATGTATTACTAGTTAGCAGTGGTCTGAATTAGTCTGTGGAAGTGAAAGATGCATTAAGTGTGGTAGTCTGTGCACCTGCTGCTGAGTTTGGTTATGTAAATTGAGTGTGGATGAGCCATGAAGAATCCCAGCAGATCGGACTCCAGACCCTCCAACACTCCCTTAAACAGAGGAAGCAGCAGAACAGATATCAGACAGAAAAAAAGAATGACAGGACAGGAAAAAATGATATGGGGAAATAAAAGATCAAGCAAATGACAAAGAGAGTCACCATGGGAATCTGTCTGCGTCTCAGAGTCACACGCAGCCGCCGATCAATTCTCTGAAAACATTCCTGAGCGCTGAAGACAGGATTTACTGCTCAAAAGAAAGGAAAATACATTTCACTATAATTAAATATACAATAATCCGCGCTTCATTGAATTAATAAAAATGAAGTGTGCAATTTTTTATATTGACAGAGACCAAAACTGTGGCACAAGCAAAACATTGCTCTGTTTGGATGAGCGTCCTGACACATTAATATACACATTAAAAATATGATAACATTTTATTTCCAATTTTTATTTAGGTTTCTTGAAGGTCAAACAAGCTTAACTTAAACCATAACTTATGTGCTAGATGTACAGTGGCATGCAAACGTTTGGGAACCCCTTTCAGAGTCTGTGAAAATGTTAATAATTTTAACAAAATAAGAGAGATCGTGCAAAAAAAAAAATTCATGTTATTTTTTATTTAGTACTGTCCTGAGTAAGATATTTTAACATAAAATCTGTTTATATTTAGAAAAATAAAATAGAAAAAAATAGCTGAAATTATTAAAATAACCTCATTCAAAGTTTGGGAACTTATTGTTTTGAGATGGTTGTTCATGAGTCCATGGCTCTGAACAGTTAAATGAGCTTTGTTCTCAGCTCTGACTGAGGTGCTCTTAAACACAGTGCCAAACCCCTAACTGCAGCACACATCTGCTCCGGGTGTGTGTGTGTTCACTGATGTTTGTGTGTGTTCACTGCTGTGTGTGTGGACTTTGGATGAGTTAAATGCAGAGCATGAATTCGGAGTATGGTTCACCATACTTGGCTGTATGTCACTTCCTCCATGTCCTGCAGATTCTTCAGCTTTCCAGCATCGTTTGCATATTTGAACCCTTTCCAGCCGTGACTGTATGATTTTGAGATTCATCTTTTCACACTGAGGACAATTGCGGGACTCAAACACAACTATTAAAAAAGGTTTAAACATTCACTAATGCTCCAGAAGGAAACAAGACGATTTAAGAGACGGGGTGAAAACGTAAAAAAAAAAAAAAATTTCTTCTTATTTTGTTGAAATATAATTTTTTCCCACTTACTGCCCTTTGGAAGCATCAGAAGATACTTGCATGTTTCATAGAAAACAGATTAAAGAGGTCATATGACGCTTTTTTAAAGATCAATATTTTGTTTATTTGGTGTAACAAAATATGTTGAGATGTTTAATGTTCAGAAAACTTATTTTTCTATTACTGTACATTATTGTAGGTCCTCTATGTGGAGCCTCTCTCAAACATGTCATTTTCTTCTAAGTCCCTCCTTCTGACGAGAGCAGTCTGCTCTGATTGGCCAACTGACCCAGTGCATTGTGATTGGCTGAACACCGCAAGCACTCGTCGGAAATGTAATGCCCCTTTCCATAATCACGAGCTTCATCTTTCAAAATAGATGTAAAGATAGTTAATAATGGCCTTAAATTTACCATCAGTTCAAGCCCTAATGAGAAGCAGTCATGTGACAGACAGTGATGAAGCTCGTATGTGTTTGCAGTACACAAGACACGGACGGTTAAGACAGCTGACTTCACTGTGTGACCCTGGGTGCTTCTCAATATCCCTCCTCGTCCCCTTGCTCCTTCGTCCTCCATCCTATGACCCATAAAACCGAATCGAGCACAGCCATCTTAAAGGACATCTCAATTCTCTAATTGCACCACGAGGAGGCGAGGATCGAGGAGGCTTCATGAGGAGCGATGAGCGAGGATAAATATGTGTATCCTATGCAGAAGTCTTTTATCGACTTAACGTGACGCACATATAAATTCTCCTCCCCCTTCACATCTGTTGTATTAATTTTTATTTTTATTTTTCCTTTTTACTTCAAATAAACCATGCAGGTCATATATTTAAAACAGGGCATCTTGCTTTATTAATATTTATTATGAATGTCTTAATTAACAAACTTTAACAACATAAGGGCAGATCCCTTTAATCACAGTTGATGACACTTAAGTAACGCTGAAGGGAGTGAGGATAAATCATTTCACTTGATTCAAGTCCTCCATCCTCACGTCTTTTCCTTGCATCCTGAAGAGGTGGAGCTAAGACACGAGGAAAGGAAGAGAGGAAAGAAAGCGAGGAAAGGAAACAAGGATGCACAAATAAGAATTGAGAAGCACCCCCTGTCTCTCTCTCTCTCTCTCTCTAACCACACACACACGTTCGCGCTAAACTAAACTAAACGACATACTAACTACATACTAACATTAGCTGATTCAACAAGTGCCAGATTGTCACAGCAAAGTCAGAATGAGCTCCTCTCCTGGGTTCACGAAACAGTCGTCATTTTAGATACACAAAGCATCTCCCTGACATGACTGCTTCAACACTAACTGCGGTTACTGAAATCACGTCTTCTTTCTTTGCTGAACATTTGGGCGGCATTACGCACATATTTCCACATCATGATGTAGACATGTGGGGGCGTGTTTGCCATGCCCCCCTAAAACAGCTCATTCAGAGTCTTAACTTTGATAAAGAATATCTCTTTGGATTTGAGACTTTAGTCTCTGCGAGTTTACAGATCTTCTTCATGCACTATGAGCTTGTAACACTCCAAAGAGAAAGGAAAATTTTAATCGCATCATATGACCCCTTTAAGAAAAATTTACCTTGATCTTCAAATTCAAAAGGTTTTCACCCCCCGGCTCTTAATGCATTGTGTTCCATTTTCACAGATTCTGCACATTTCCCAAACATGTCACTGTATGCCAGGTCAATGTTATAAATAGGGATGAGAACCGAGAACCAGTATTTTTATTTTTTTGGACCGTAATTGGGTCGATACCGGAGTACCGATAAAAAGTGAAAGTCGTGACATTTGCCAAGTATGGTAACCCATATTCAGAATTGGTGCTCTGCATTTAACCCAGAGAAGTGAACACACCGTGAACACACACACACAGCAGTAAGAAGTGAACACACCATGAACACACACCCGGAGCAGTGAACACACACACACACACACACACACACACAGCAGTAAGAAGTGAACACACCGTGAACACACACCCGGAGCAGTGAACACACACACACACACACAGCAGTAAGAAGTGAACACACCGTGAACACACACCCGGAGCAGGTGAACACACAGACACACACACACACACAAAAATATGAAAGTCACTTGGGACCAGCAACTGTTTAGTTTCCCACATTCTCAAAATAGCTTTTTATGCTCAACAGAAGAAACTTCAGGTTCAGGTTTAAAACAACTTGAGAGCGAGTAAATTATGATACAATTTTAAAGAGAAAAGAGAAAAATAACTCACTGCTCTTGACTTAAGAACATTAATACAGTTGCTAGAGTTCCCATCCCTAGTTATAGGTGAAGCCTTAATTAAAGCTGTTCATCATATAGAGTGATTTTGTGACTGTCAATTTCATATGGATTACTTTTACGATTTTAATGTGTGAAGATTTTGGTTGCATGGACTTTCAAAGGATGGACAAAAATGATGAGAGGATATAAAAAATATCTTCATTTGTGCTAAACAAAAGTTGTAACTGATGAGCAACTGTCTTTCCTATTAGGTGTAAACTGGGTTTGTGTGAAGAAATGCTGTCAGACCTTCTCTTTGGTCTTCATGGCTCTTGTCTGAGTGAGTCCTCTGGGCCTCCTCCTCCAGCAGAGCCAACAGTCGCTCTTGCTCCTCCCCAGAACGATTCATAAAATCACTCCAGTACTGAGAGACGTGAGAGAGAGATAACAAGTCAAAACATTCCTTAAATCACAGCAGTTAAAGAAACCTGCTTTACCTCCACATAGTTTCCATTGGTGCAGGCTTCAGTGAAGATGGTGGGCAAGGCTGTTTCATGCCCTTCACCATCCTCGTTAGAGCACTCGTCCCGTTCCAAAAGATTGTCCAGAAAACGAGCTTCACCGAAGCAGAGTTGTTAATATTAAATATTAGAAAAACATAGCTAAAACTCTTTTTTTTTCCCGAGCCAGGCAAAGAGTTTTTTTTTATGCATTTGGCAGATTGCTTTTATCCAATGCAACTTACACTGCATTCAAGATATATACACACACACACACACACACACACATATATAAATATATACCTCATGCATTCCCTGGGAAACAAACCCATGACGTTGGCGCTGCTAGCACCACACCCTACTGATTAAACTACGACAAGGTGTAGTCACATTTTCTCTGCATTTATCTACATTTACCAGAATTTGTTCTGTAAAATAAAAAAATAAAAAATCTACATATTGCAACAGAAATCAGCTCGTTCTGGAGTTTTGTGCGAGGGCAAAAGATTCTTACTGTTTTCCTGTCGTCTCAGACTCTTCTTGCCCTTGGCTCTGGGAGTGAGGTCAGAGTTACGAATGGCCTGGTTAATAAAAAACTGCTTCTTTTTGGCTGGAGAAGCACGTTTTGCAGGAGAGCTGGGTAGAGACGAGCAGCGTGGCTCATTCAGGCTGCAAGACAAACAGGTATCAGATGCGTCTTGTTTTCACTGAACCATTCTTTATCTCACAAAGAACCTATTTTGCCCAGTTTGTTCATTATATACAATTCTGAATGTGGCTACAAGTAGTAAATTGGGATATTGGTATCAATAAGAAAAATTTAAAACATATGCATATGTGCAAAACAGCTAAAGATCCTGCACATGCTTAAATTAATTTGCCATAATGCATCAGTGTATTTTAATGCGGTCTTTCACACTGGATAGCTGTAATGAAACTAGTTTCTTCAGTGGAGACCCACTCCTATGACTTATTTATAGCAACAGCTACAGGCCAGATCTTTTACCATGAAAATAGGTCACAGCTTATCTCTGCAAAAACATATTCAGGTTTTAGTTTTGCCTTAAGAGTGCAAAATCAAATTATCTTATATATGTATGATTTTTCCCCCTTTGTTATTGTTTAGTGAAGAAGCTGCCATTGGTCACTAATGAATAAGAAATTATGAGAAACATTTAAGACTGAATAACTTACTAAAACACGGTTTGTGTTCAGTTTACTCAGATTTTTCCAGTTTAAGTAGTTCAATCATAACCTTACTGTAAGTGAGTTACATAATGATCATTTAGCAGAGGAGCTACACATTAAAATCACTCATTACACCGCGAACACAGTTTTAAACAAATACATAAGTTATTTTAATAATGTAAAACCGTGAACGCAAAGAAGACTTGAGAGACGTATCTGATGTTTGTTTTTATATTTGGCTAATGAGCTTTACCGGCTAACAAAAACACCTGACGTGTTATGTGATGAGACAAATCAGATAATTTAAATAGACTTACATTAAATCCTGTTCCTCATTGTTATTGCTATTTAAAAAAACCATCTCACAGTCTCTCACAAAAGCACGACAGTGACACAAACAGAAATTAAGAAGGATAAAAGGTCCAGAACAGCTGCTGTAAGCCCTGATGGCTAATGGCTAATGCTAGGGAAAATGGGCGGAGCTTGGGTGACCCTGCAGCCAATAAACATTCTTTGCTTCAACTTGACGTAATATTATATTACATGATAGGTATTAGTAGATTTTACATTTATTTGACCATTTAATATAAAGTGAGTATCTTGTAACTGGTTACTTTCATTTTTACACAACTTTCTACCTATTCTAGGTAATTATAAATAGTCTTGAAGTGTTACTAGTACAAATCCATTTTAGTATGAGCTCAGAAAAGCTGCATAATAATTATAAAATATATCAATTTACATCCCTATATTTAGGTATTTTATGATATGTTAAGGTCTACATATTAACATATCAAGATCTGGAGAGAGAGAGAGAACTGTACAAAAATCAGGAAATAAATAAAAACCCATGAAGGAAGATTTTGTGTCTGATACCATCTATCTTATCATTTATAAAGAGGTCTGGGTAAAAGATTTCCTGCCAAAACACATACATGATGCCGTGCATTATCTTCAAGTTTGAGAGTAAGAACAGAGATATACAATCAATGAGGAATTTCAGAATTACCAGGAGATCCAAACTGAATCATTAATTGATTGCTTTTAAAATAAATTACATTCAATTAAAAAAAATAAAAAACAAGTAAATGTAGACGAGGACGAAATTATGGAGGAACTCCCGGAGCACCTCGTGGATAAAATCCTGGAAGACGGAGGGGGCATTAACAAGTCCATACGGCATCACGCAGTACTCATAGTGGCCAGTAGGGGTGATGAAGGCAGTTTTCCACTCGTCCCTCTCTCATATCCGGATGAGGTTGTAGGTGCTGCGGAGGTCCAACTTGGTGAAGACAGTGGCACCACGGAGATGTTCCAGGGCAGCTGGGACGAGGGGAAGTGGATATCGGAATTTGATGGTTATGTTGTTAAGAGCCCGATAATCAATACAGGGGCGTAAGCCTCTGTCCTTCTTTTCGACGAAGAAGAAACTCGAAGCAGCAGGGGAAGTAGATGGACGAATGTAACCCTGGGCCAGCGGCTCATTGATGTACTCCTCTGTGGCCTTCTCCTCCGGAATTGAAAGGGGGTAGATCCTTCCTTTAGGCACTGGTTCACCCGGCAGCAGATCGATGGCACAGTCCCACGGCTGGTGTGGAGACAGCTTGGAACCCCGTTTGGGGCAGAAGACGTCACTGAAGGGTGCGTAGCATGTAGGGATGGAGATGGATTGGTTTTCCACTGGGCTCTCAATTGAGGTAGTATAAACTGGAAGAGGTGCAGGGGAAGGTTTGGCTGGGACAGGACAACCGGTGATGCAGCTCCGGAAACAGGAATCGCCCCACTTCAGGACTTCGCCCGTCTTCCACGAGATGACCGGGTTATGCTGCTCCAACCATGGGCGCCCTAGGATGATGTCAACGGTGGATTCCTCCAGAACCAGCTGATGGATCTCCTCTTGGTGGAGTAGTCCGGTTGGAGGGTAATGGGACCCACACTATGACGCACACATTTTTTATTTAACGGCCTTCTGGTTATTGTGTGGACCAGGTAGGCTTTAGTTAGTAGTGAGTTTGAGTTGACGGCAGAGGGCACCTGAGATGAAGTTGCCGGCTGACCCAGAATTGAGGAGGGTGGAGACTGGTTGAGAGATGTCAGCGGCAGTAAGTGTCACAACAGTGGTGAGTGGTTTCATTTGGTACTTCGAAGGGAGAATGGCACTCACCATGGGACTAGGAGGACGGAGAGGGCATAAAGAGATGATATGCCCCGGGGATGCACAGAAGAGGCATAGATTCTGGGCCAGCCGTCTTTGTCTTTCAGCCGTAGTGAGTCGATAGGAGTCGACTAGCATCAGTTCTTTGGCTGATTCTGGGGAGCTGATGGCCTCTGGTCGGCAGAGTGGCGAGGTGGAATTGGCCTGGCCCTAGTGCTCTTCTAAGCACGACTGCATACAGGTGACGAAGCGGATGGAAAGTTGGATGAACCGTTCAAGCCCGATGGTATCCTCGTATGCAGCAGATGCAACTGCACTCAAGGTTCCAATCCCTGACGGTAGGTAGACAGCAAGGCCTGTTCGTTCCATCCACAGGTGGCCGCTAGAGTCCTGAACTAAAGAGCATATTCATTGACAGACATTTTTCCCTGTTTCAGGTTATACAGCTTCTCACCAATTGACGAGTCCCAACCTGGTCTGCCAAAAACTTCTCGGAAATGGTCGATGAAGCTGGCATAAGACTGGATAACTGGGTTATTCTGAGTCCAAATTAAATCTGCCCACAGAAGTGCTTTACCTTGCAGTTGAGAAATTACGAATTCTACCTTGGATCTTTCGGTTGGGTATAAGTGCGGTTGCATCTGCAGGACAAGCGAGCATTGACGAAGAAAACCACTGCACTCTTCCACCGAACCAGAGTAGGGCGCCGGCCTGGCCATGGGAATGGCATGCATGGCAGGTGAGGAAGTGCTGGCGTCATTGGCGGAAGTGCTCGCTGGAGTCTGGGTTGTGGGTAGAGTGGTGAGTGTCCTACGTAGTGCATCGGCCAGGTCTTGGAAGGGGTCCGTGAGGCTCATGCTTGTGCCGATCGGCGTGGGTCCGGTCTTCAGTTACGGAATACCACAGGGGGCTGAGGATAACAGACAGACAGTTTATTGGGGCACAAGCAGAGGAGCGGGAAGTGCTGGGTAAAGTGATCTGGAGGATGGCTGTGATGAAGTGATCTGTAGTAGAAGGGTAGAGACGTCAAGGAGGGATGTGTACCACACACATGCAAGGAGAGGGTTGGGAACTTCTGGAGATCGCTGGAGAGAGGTAAGTAGAGATAGAGTTAGTCCTTAGAGTTAGCATACAGGTAAGACCTTGTTGCGAATGAGACCGGATGCTGACTGGGTGCGTGTGTGTGGTATTTGAAGTGCAGAGGTGATTGAATGATGATGAGGGTCAGGTGGAAGTGCTCAGTACTCAGGTGAGGGCATGTGTTGTGAATGAGTGGAGGTGGAACCTGGCGTGTTTGTAACACCCTTATGGTTATTCCTTATAACCCTATAAAACTATATTTCCAATGAAAACATGTAATGACCTATACAGAGCCCTGAAATTCGCTTAATGCACCATTTATTAAAATACAGAAAATAGATCAATCAAAACGCAATTTAAATTATAATATTAAGCCAGGGTTAAGCCTATTTACAAAAGTATTAAGAACGTTAAGTAAAGAGATCGAAATTAAGCAAAAAATGAATATAAACCAATATAAAATATAACCAATAATAATAGTCTAATAATAATAATAATATACAAATATTATGGGGGAAAGACGATCAGTTAATGCACTTACAAGACTGTAGGATGGATACAATTTCTTTTCTTGTAGGCCTATTTTCTATAATAAATAATTTAATTTCTTAATTCAAAATATAATATTAATGAATAATTCTCAGATAATCCGGGGTTGCTATGTTGCAGGTTTGTTTACATATTAATCTCGTGTTCATGAGAATTGCATGTTAGCTCAACATGGCATCTTGAATAAGGATGACGTTACCTCGACAAAATAATTTCGTGGCCATGACTTAATATCAGTTCCCACAAATTAATATCTTGTGAGTCGCGGCCATGACGTATTATAACGTAGCTATGACAAAACTAAGTGAACCGACCATGTCATCTACTGGGCACCGTAGTGTTTAGCTGATATAAAATTATAGAATAAAGTATAATTGTTTACTACCTCCCATCTTAATTAAACACAAGACAAGGAAAACATTTATGTACCATCTTTAATAAACATCCAATACAGCAGTTATTAAAATATACCTTTCCCTAAAGCTATAAACAAACCGAGGCATAGCTCCATAGATTTTTTACAGGCACTAATTCTTGAGCTCTGTGAACTGTGAATCTGTACTGCGATATTGCAGAAGTGCTGGAAGCTTGAGATGGGATGCTCAAGATGATTTAAGTGTGGATTCTGATGCATAATCATGCAAACACAAGGCTTGTCTTCAGGCACCTTGGATCAGCACCAACAGCAAAAACAAATGTTTTCCATGATCTCTGTACGAATGTATTACACTGTTCAGTTTTAATGCATCTGCTAAAAGGCAGAGTTTAAGTAAAACCATTTTTCTACACTTTAATCAAGTGTTCAGTGGCAAATTTGCATGTGACCGAGGGGACCTGAGACGACCCGCCTCCTAAAGGAACACGGGCTGATCTAGGCCAGTCAGGAGACGGTACGTTGAAGTCGGCATAGTCTTCAGATGAATCTGTTACAAATCAGATAAAAATGATTATTACTACTTTAAAGTTGGCACTATCTATATTCTATATAACACTTGTTCCAGCTCTTACTGAGAGAATGTAATGGTAACATCATAACTGGGTCTTTTGGGTGAAAATGACATGACTTTTTTCCGGTGATGAATCATTTAGACACCTTAAACCCACCTCTGGAGGC
The DNA here is from genome assembly GCF_023724105.1 of Carassius gibelio. Classification (NCBI taxonomy): domain Eukaryota; kingdom Metazoa; phylum Chordata; class Actinopteri; order Cypriniformes; family Cyprinidae; genus Carassius; species Carassius gibelio. Next base: position 17,971,181 of record NC_068381.1, read on the forward strand.
TCACACTCTTCTGTCTCCATTTTTAAGTGATAGTGTTGACGTATGAATGATCAGATCTAATTTCAAATGGTTTTCAATATAGTATAAAGCTGGCGATTTGTTTAAAGTGTAATACACTCCTCTTACCTCTCCTACAGCATTGGACAGGATGTCAATGATCTTCTCGTGAGGTGTAGCTACGACACTCTGTCCATTGATCTCAATGATGCGATGACCGACTCGAATGCCGCCCCGCTCAGCTATTCCACCCCGCATTAAACTGCAAATCTATTGCAGAAATCACATTGACTGAATGTCAGACACTCAGTATGGTTTTATAAACATAGTGGCAAAAAACAGTTGCTTACAACCCCGTCTTCCCAGCTGATATTTGGCGTCTGGACGTTTAATGATCGCACTGGTGACTGGTGGACAGTGAACGATGCTGAGCTTTATTATCGACAGGTTCTTTAAATCCTAGGAAATACGGTAAATCAATTTTGACTTGAGATGCAGAGGAATTAGGAGCTTTCGTCTTCATTTCTGACTGGTCTTACTCGTATGATGCTTTGGCAGGTGGTGATGGGGAGGCCCACCAGACTGGTGCCGTTAACAGACATGATGTGATCGCCGATGCTCAGCTCTCCAGAGCGCTCTGCAGGACCGCCGTGCAGCAGATTGGCTACCACCACAGTCGGCAAGATAGAGCCCCAGGCCAGACTCCACGATCACGAGGCCTAACAACTCTCCAGGCTTCTTTGAAATGCACACCTGACCATAAAAAGAGGCGAATGGGGTTTTTCCAAGCTATCTAGCCATAGAAAATTAACAAAGGGTGTTGAGAGCAACAGCTTCCGCCATGGATCCACATAGAAGAGAAGATATCCTCACCTCTCTGAGGTTTTCAGAGCGAGAAAAGTGAACCAGGTCTCCGTTATAAAGTTCTTGAGTGCCGAGGTAATCGCTGTACTCGCCTGGCTTCAGATCACTGGCTTTTATTCCATTCGTGTACAGAAACTGCTGATATGTGATACCAAAAGCCTGTCCAATGGCCTGTGCGATGATCTGAGCCTAAAAAAGACACAAATAAGAGTAAATGTAGATCACTATATATAAATATTGTGCTTTGTATATTAATAAAGACCCTACAATGATGACAATGGAACATCTGTACTCTTTATCAAGGTGGACATCACACAGAAAGCACTCACATCGTCTGAAGAAAACACGTGGCAGATCATCCCGCACTTCTTCGGTGGTGCTGCAGAGCTAGCCGGCGATTCGGCTGATTTGCGATCGGCTGGCTTCCTGCGGGCCATCAAAACGACGATGTTCCCAATGTCTGCGATGTATGAAATCATCTGCAGAGCGTGGTCCATCATGGCCTCCTGGAAGCATGAGAGAAATCAGCCGCACATCGGAGAAGACGGCACTCACAGAACAGAAGTAGTTTTTGTCTTACCTGTGTGTCAGCACTCAGCACTTTGATTCTCTGTGTAGAAATGAACAGATCGACCTCGGTCATAGGCTGAGACTCTCCTTCAGGTGCCTAGATACACACGCAAATATATGTTAAAACGTACTCGGTTACTAACGTAACCTCGGTTCCCTGAAATACGGGAACGAGTACTGCGTCGAAGACGCATATGGGAAAAACCCCTTTTTTCTCCTGAACTGAAGCCTTATTCAATCACGCAGTGAAACTGCACAGCCATTGGATCGTGCAGTGCTATTAAAACAAACCAATGGCTTGGCAGCGGTGCTGCACGAACCTATGGCAGCGAAGCCCGCCAAAGCCCGCCAATATGGGCGGGGCATCTGGCTATATATTGCCCGCTTCGCCACAGGAATTCAGGTTACTTCGACTGAAGCGACGACTGAGTTGTGCAGCCTTTTTAGCATGGCAAGGAACGCAGTACTCGTTCCCGTATTTCAGGGAACCGAGGTTACGTTAGTAACCGAGTACGTTCCCTTTCAATACTTCACTCGTACTGCGTCGAAGACGCATATGGGAACCCAGTTCAATCACGCCATGCTAAGAAGGGAGGACGACCAACGCAATCAAACTTGATTTGTTAAACCAAGATATGATAATAGCAACTAGGGGCAGAATAAGCTCAACGAGGTTACGTCTGGCCTAGCCTGATCATCCCGTGTTCGTATCGCCTCAGTAGCCAAGGGACCGAGTGCATACGAGTAGAGTTTGAGCCTTGGGCAAGAATGGCCAAGAGCATGCAAATGAGGAACAAGAAGGTGACCTTCACACAGAAAGTACCCTAGCATGAAGCGCCGGGACGTCTAGATTGTAAAATCTAGCAAATGTGGACGGCGAGCTCCAGCCAGCCGCCTCACAAATTTCTGCGATAGTCACACCATTAGACCATGCCCAAGACGAGGATACTGCTCTCGTCGAATGGGCTCTTACTCCAATTGGGCTCTGCAGGCCCAAAGAAGAGTAGGCTAGCTGGATTGCATCAACAATCCACCTTGAAAGTCTTTGCTTAGAGACCGGTAGCCCTCTGGTGCGGTTTCCAAAGCATATGAAGAGCTGTTCTGATCGTCTTATTGGCGCAGAACGCTCTATGTAGACTTTTAGAGCCCTCACTGGGCAAAGTAGATTCAGCCCTGGATCCTCCTCTGTGTTTTGTAACGCAGAGAGGGTGACCACTTGTGCTCTAAAAGGTGTGGAGAGCACCTTTGGCACATAGCCATGCCTCGGTTTCAGGACGACCCTCGAGTCGTTAGGCCCGAATTCTAGGCAATTAGGGCTTATCGAAAGTGCTTGCAAATCACCCACACGCTTAACAGACGCTAGTGCCAATAGCAGAGCGGTCTTTAGCGACAGGGCTTTAAGGCCTATGGACTGTAGCGGTTCAAAGGGGGCCCCCTTCAGGGCTCTCAGCACCGTGGGCAGGTCCCAAGAAGGGACGGTGGGAGGGCAAGGCGGATGAAGCCGTCTGGCACCTCTCATAAATCGGACGACTAAGTCGTTTCTGCCCACCGACTGGCCTGCTATAAGGGCGTGTGACGCCGCTATAGTTGCTACATAGACCTTGAGCGTGGAGGGGGATCGTCCCTTCTCCAAGAGCTCTTGCAAAAATGACAGTATCACTGATACGTCACAAGAGGTCGGGCTTTCACCATGGTCTGAACACCATGTGGAGAACACAGACCATTTGGAGGCATAGAGGCGTCGTGTAGACGGAGCTCTAGCCTGTGAAATTGTGTCTAGCACACGCTCAGGGAGTCCCGCGGACTCCCGTCGAGCGACCAAAGGTGCAGAGACCACTTCTCTGGGTATGGATGCCAAATCGTCCCGTCCGCCTGAGAAAGGAGGTCCCGTCTCAGGGGAACGGGCCATGGGGCTGCAGTCAGCATCTGCGACAGGTCGGCTATCCAGTGCTGATTTTCCCAGAATGGGGCTACAAGCAGAACCCTGCATCTCTGGTCCCTGACCCGCCTGATTACTTGGGGAATCAGAGGGACCGGAGGAAAAGCATAAAGAAGACGGTTGGGCCAGTCCTGGGACAACGCGTCCTTGATCTTGGAAAAATATATTGGGCAATGAGAGTTGTCTTTTGAGGCAAAGAGGTCTATTTCCGCTCTGCCAAAGACCTCCCATATCTTCTGAACCGTCTGCGGGTGGAGTCTCCACTCTTCTGAGGAGACTCCGCTTCTTGACAGCATATCCGCGCCCTTGTTCAGCTTGCCCGGAAGATGCACTGCTCTCAGGGACCCCAAATTGCTTTGGGCCCATTCCAGCAGTCGCGACGTCAGTCTGAAGAGACGCGTCGATGACAGCCCACCTTGGTGATTTATATAAGAGACCACCGTCATGCTGTCCGATCTGACCAGCACGTGGTGACTCTTTAGGTCTGACAGGAAGCTCTGGCAGGCTCGTTGAACTGCAATCATCTCGAGGCAGTTGATGTGAAGCCTGCTCTCCTCTTTCGACCATTGGCCGAAAGCGGGTTTCCCTTCGCACAGCGCGCCCCAACCCTTGTTGGACGCGTCTGTGGAGATCACTTTCCTTCTGCAAACCATACCAAGTGGAGCACCCCGTTCCATCCATTGCATGTCCCTCCAAGGGGTCAGGGCCGAAATACAGTCCTGACTCACCTTGATATTCAAGCGTCCGTGACGCCATGCATGAGGTGGAACACGTGGTTTCAGCCAATATTGGAGGGGGCGCATACGAAGCAGCCCGAGCTCCAGCACCGGCGATGCCGCCGCCATAAGACCCAGCAGCTTCTGGAATGTCTTTAGGGGTCGAGAAGCACCTATTTTGAAAGAGGCCGCAAGTCGCTGTAGAGCCGCAGCGCACTCCTTCACCATTGTTGCCCTCATCGTCACTGAGTCTAACACTGTTCCCAGAAACGATATCTGTCGGCTGGGGGACAGTGAGCTCTTGACAAAGTTCACCCTGAGCCCCAGGCATTCCAGATGGCTGAGGAGCACAGTTCTGTAACCCAATGCCTCCCCCTCTGACTGAGCTAGAACTAGCCAGTCGTCGAGGTAATTGAGAATGCGGATGCCCTTCTGCCTGAGAGGGGAGAGAGCCGCATCCATGCACTTTGTGAACGTGCGAGGCGCCAGAGACAGCCCAAAGGGGAGGACCTTGTATTGGTAAGCCACGCCCTCGAAGGCAAATCTCAAAAACGGCCTGTGACGGGGGGCTATCTGGATGTGAAAGTAAGCGTCTTTCAGATCCAGCGAAAAGAACCAATCCCCTGAGCGTATTTGCGAGAGGATTTGTTTCAATGTGATCATTCTGAAGCGCCGTCTCATGAGGGCACGGTTCAGATGTCTTAAATCGAGGATGGGGCGCAGCCCACCATCCTTCTTGGGAACCAGGAAGTAACGGCTGTAAAACCCTGAGTCGCGGTGTGCTGGGGGAACGATTTCTATAGCTCCCTTCACCAGCAGATTTTTCACTTCGGCACGAAGAACGTGAGCGTTCTCGTTGTGCACTGAAGTGGTGACCGCCCCGTGAAAGCGTGGTGGCCGTCGTGCGAACTGAAGGGAATAGCCGTGTTTTATTACTCCCATGACCCAATCTGATACCCCGGGAATGGCTTGCCATTGTGAGGCCCGGATGGACAGAGGTTGTATTAACTCGAGAGATTGACCGCCGTGGGGGGACATAGCACTCGTGAGTGTTGTGTGAGGAAAACTGCTCTTTTTGTGAAGGAGTGTGTTTTTTATTTTTTGCACTATAACAGCGCTTTGCTGTCTGGGCGCTAACAAGGGCCCATTGTTTGCAGCAGGAACAACTTCGTCGACATCTGGACGGCAGAACACACGGGGCAGTTTGGGGGGTGGTCCGGCTGTGGCGAGACTTAGCCCCCTCCTCTTTCTTTCCTGTTGATCAGGATGACGGCGGCGGCGCAGGGTCCAGCACTATCTTGGGCCGGGGTCCCATGCGCTTGGGATACTGATACCGTCTGGTGGCCGAGCGAGAACGGTGTCGAGGCTCGGGTTTCACCGGCTGGGCTGCGGTGGTAGCAGCTGGCGCTTGCTTAGGAGGCTGACGAATCGGCACCTGTTTGGGGCGACTGGCAGCAGATGAAGCGCGCTTCGGCAGGAAGTGTCGCATTGCCTGGGACGACTTCTGCGCCTCTGTGAAACGCTCGGCGAATCCCTCTATCGCCGGGCCAAAGAGGCCGCTGGGGGAGATCGGTGCGTCTAGGAACTGGGCTCTGTCAGCATCCTTGATCTCCGTAAGGTTGAGCCACAAGTGGCGCTCCAAGACGACCAGGTTAGCCATCGAGCGCCCAATGGCCTGGGCGGTGCTCTTGGTAGCACGCAGCGCCAAGTCTGTTGCACTTCTCAGCTCCCTGAGCGTGGTGACATCTGGGCCAGACTCGTCGGTGGCGGCGAGAAGTTTGGCCTGGAAGACTTGAAGCACCGCCATAGAGTGGAGCGCCGCGGCTGCTTGCCCTGCCGATGAGTAGGCACGCCCGGCGAGCGCCGACGTCGTATGGCAGGGTTTGGATGGATGGTTGGCCTTGGCTTTCCATCCAATAGCTGCTGGCGGGCAGAGATGCACGGCCACAGACTCGTCCAGCGGCGGCAGCCGTTCGTATCCTCTTTCATCAGCGCCGTCAATTGAGGTGAGGGCGGATGAAGATGAAGTACGCAGGCGCGCTGAGTAGGGGGCGCGCCACGATTTAGTGAGCTCGTTGTGGACCTCCGGGAAGAACGGAGCAGTTCGCTGACGAGGGGCTTGCTGGCGCCCCGGCAGAAACCATTCATCCAGACGGCTACGGGCTGGTTCCTCTGGAGGAGACCAATCCAGACCCAGCTCATCCACTGCCCTGGAGAGAATGCGGATAAGCTCGGCGTCCATCCCGAGTTTCGAGCGGTTTGGTTCAGATGACATCGAGGGGGCGGGGTCCGGCGAGCCCGACAGCTCCTCAGCATCTGAAGCGGCTAGAGACATGCTGTCCTCTAGCAGTTCCTCCTCAGTCCCTCCAAACAAAACCAGATCACTCGCGGCAGCAGAGGGACACTGGTCTGGCTGTACAAAGAGGACTGGGGAATCCCCTCTGGGCGGAGAAAACGAGGCACGCGGGGGCTGAGCCGGCGTGAGCTCGCTTTCATCCTGCTGCTTTAATCCTCTGCCCCGCCTTTTCTTCCTCGCCGGCTCGCGGGATGAAGAAAAAGGGAGGGCGCGAGGAGCGAGATCGCTCTCTGAAAAGAAAGCGATTCGCGAGCGCAGAGAGGCGATATTCATGTTCTCGCAATGAGAACATGAATTCCCCGCGAGTGCTGTGTCAGCGTGGGGTTTCCCCAAGCACGCGACACACTCGCTGTGCCCGTCATCAGCGTGCAGAGGGGCTCTGCACGAGCTGCAATGACGAGACGGCATTTGCAACAACGCCGTAGAAAAAGGCTCTTTTAGAGAAATTTGCTCTTTCAATATATCTCACCGGATGGCCGCAGGGAAGCGATGAATCTGCGGTGGGGACCGGCAGTCGCGTTCCAGTGCGAGGCGTGTCAACGGCGAGCAGTTCAGCGGAGATCAGCGAAGCGATGTGACGTCGTCGCTGAAGGAGAAATAATCTGAATTCCTGTGGCGAAGCGGGCAATATATAGCCAGATGCCCCGCCCATATTGGCGGGCTTTGGCGGGCTTCGCTGCCATAGGTTCGTGCAGCACCGCTGCCAAGCCATTGGTTTGTTTTAATAGCACTGCACGATCCAATGGCTGTGCAGTTTCACTGCGTGATTGAATAAGGCTTCAGTTCAGGAGAAAAAAGGGGTTTTTCCCATATGCGTCTTCGACGCAGTACGAGTGAAGTATTGAAAGGGAACTGTTTTTTTTTTTATTCCTAAAGAAAGTACTAGTAGTGGTTTTCAATGTAAAACTCGTCACTATAATGAGTGTTGTGGCAGATCCAAGCCAAGCTAAACTCTCAAGTTTAAAGTTATAAAAAATTATCTAGAAGAATGACTGAGAATTTCTGTGCCGAAAATCTTACTTCCGGGTTGGTACAAGTTTTGGCTTTTTGTTTTCGATCGTGGACCTAATGACGTAGACGAGAGCGGAACTCCTTATATGAGCATTTATCCAGGAAAGTACTCCCGCGCACACGTTGACCAGAGGAAAGCGAGACCGCACACATCAACGCGCTGCATAAGATTTGTTGGAGAATGCCTCCGAATAAGTGTGTTTTTGGATGTGAGGGAAAGTTTACAGTGTTTAGCTTCCCCAAGAACCCAGCGTTACATGAACAGTGGATGCAGTTTGTTTTTCCGGGGCAGCAACTGAGTGTATCAAGTGTGTTTGTGTGTTCTGGTCATTTGAGTGACGAATGTTTTATAAACAAGGCTCAAGTCGACGCTGGATTTGCACATCGTTTGCTATTAAAACATGGAGCGATCCCAGTGATAAAAGACCCCATTCATGTAAGTACACTTGCATCAGATCTCTGTCTTTTGTTAGAAATCAGCACATAAGTGAATATATGTTAATGGAAACAACACGAAACATCAGTATTATAGCTCCGCCAAAGGCACGCTGTATTTTTTTGGTATAAATATGATAAAACGAAAGACTTTTTGGATATATGAAGGATGGAGTATTACTCTATAGGTACTCAAGATTAACATGAGATTAGGTGAAACTGTGTATGTTATGTACCCTTTAAAAAAAATGTTGTGTTTGGAAGCTTAACCAAAGGCTTATGGGTTTGGAACATGAGGGACAGTCCATTCTACTGTAACACTATTAAATTACAGTTCATTTCAAATTCATAACAGATATACTGCACATATAATCCTTATTGTTGAGTCTTGTGCTTTTTTTTGTTAAATTAGCTTTTTTATAAAGAAATAATGTTCTTCCACCTTGATGCGATCCACAGCTTCCTGTGCCTGGGCCATCCGGACGTTGGTGGAGGGATTTTTCTCAGACTGTAATTGAGTAGATCCAAGATATTTAGCTCCAAAGATCACCCCATCCAGGAGGTCTTCAGGATCACATGGTCCAGGCACTCAGAACAACAACAAATGACATTATCATCTACATCACGAGAGCTGTGAAAGCACAACTTGAAAATACTTCTGCACTGAACTTCATACCACTCTTATAAGCCAACCGTGTCTCAGCCTCCTTTTTAAAAGACAAAAGAAAATGAGTGACATCCCATAAACAACTTAACTCGTTGGATCCATTGCTGTGTTCCACTCAATGCAGAAAGTCGGAATTCCCAACTTTCTATGATAACGTGATAAGATCTGATCTGATTACAGGGGCCTGTACCTTGAATCTGGATTAGCTGGCTAGCCAGGTAAGTTTCAGGTTAGTTTGCTCCAATCCTGGGTTTTAGGTACCACGTAAGTGGCTTAGCTTTCAGCGGCATTCATTGCCATAGTAACTAATACTCCATGGCTAACCTGCTCCGGGGCTCGGTTAGAGACCTCAAACTGAAGTTGGACCAATCAGAAGTGAGAGAAATGACACATGTCTGAAACAGTCACTCCCCCAGTTTATCTTGCTCCAAATTAAAGGTCACTAATGCAAAAATAAAATAAAATAGAAGAAGACTGGCTTAATGATAATTACGGAGTCATTTTATGATTTATATATTATTATTATTATTATTTATATTTTACACACAAGCAATTTTAGTTATTTTATTTTAATATTCAGTTATTTTAAATAATTTATTTTAAATAAATATTAATGTATACAGATCATGCAATATAAATAAGCTATAGTATCAAAAGATCACACTATTTAAAGGGGGGGGTGAAATGCTATTTCATGCATACTGAGTTTTTTTTACACTGTTAAAGAGTTGGATTCCCATGCCCTGCATTTCGAAGATGCTTGTTTTAAAAACAAGGCCCAGTTTGACGCCGGATTTGTACATCGTTTATTTCTTAAGGATAATGCAGTCCCAACGAAAAAGGGTCACGATCGTGTGTTGGAACCGCAGGCGGTGAGTAAAACTGCTTCAAATATCTCTGTGTTGTTAACTTAGCTATCGGCGCGTAAGCACATCAAGTAAACAACATGCGATGTTGTCATCAAACTGCACTTTCCACATGTATAGCTTAAAAAAAAAAAGAAAAAAAAAAGACGACATAAAGCGGAACTTAGTCATTTTCCAAATCCGCTAAGCAAATATATACAGTTTCAGTACATACCACATAGCATACCGCCTTTGCTGATGGCACAGACTATCTTTCTCTTCTAAATATAATAAAAATAAAGACTTTTTGGAGTTATGAAGGATGCAGTACTACTCTATAGGTACTCAAGATTAACAGGAGATTGAGTGAAAACGAGCATTTCACCCCCCCTTTAAAAAATAAAAAATCTGACTTTACATGTTTGAGTCTCTATAACTATATACTTTCAAATGTATAAACTAATTTAACAAGTTTCACTTGTCACTGCATGGATAGAGCAAGATTATTTATTTTATTTGTCCTCCTTAATTTTTCATATGACGTTTAAATTTGTCATATTCTTCAATCTCTTAACCTTTAGCAAAACTTTTAATCTTTACTTTTGAATCTCGCTGAGTTTCTCGCGAGAAATAAATCAAACTTGGTTTGTGTTGCAAGGCTCGGGATTGGCTGTTCGCCAGTGATGTCACACATTCATGTGCACGCGCTCCACAAACTCAGGATCAAAGCCTGAGTTGACAAAGAAAGTTGATGAACAGCATCATGGTAATAACAAAGCCGGATTGGAGAGATTTTGTTTTGTCAACTCAAAACTAATCCTGTAACTCTGAATTTGTTCAGCTACCATCATGGTACAGGCCCCAGGTGCAGAAACCTGTAGGGATGCCTAAATGAGCAATAGTTGCTCATTTAAAGCAATTAGTCGACTAATCACACGTTTATATTAATAAACAATATAATTCATGATAATGAACGTTTAATTGCCTATAACCTATCAGCGATCAAACGCACACATAAAACTTGTCACAGCACACCGCAGAAGTGGTGATTACGAATGCATCAGAGAAACAAACTGCAAGAACACTACCTTAACATCATAATAATTCATCAATAAACTAGTTTTTCTGCAGTGATAAAGTACTTTTAATATTCTGTCTCTCACGGACTACGAGACATCGCCACTTACTGTGGATATAATTTTGTTTGTCCCTGCAACTAAACCTCTTCTCATCGACTATTAGGGGAAACCCTAGAAACCTTTTCCATGGAATAAAAATAAAAAATAAATGCGAATGAAAAAAAGGGTAATTCGCCCTTTTTATGTCACAATCCTGGCTTTATTTCAAGTTTAAATGTTAAATATTGAGATAACATATCGTCTATATTTGTCTCAGAAAAAAGATCAAATCTGAATTTATTGGAAAAATTAAGTCGGAATTGTGTGCAATAAACACGCAATTCTGAGAAATCATTTCTGTGAATAACGAGATGTAAAATAAAATAAAAAGTGAGATCTAAAGACAAAATTGCAAGAAAGCCAGATTGTGAGATAAATCGCCATTATCTATATTGTTTTATTCCGCAGCAGAAATGGGCTTACACAATAAACATCTGTGTACAATGCTTTAAATGAGCGTTCCTGTCCAGAAATTGACTAATAGAACCGAATTCTCCACATCTGCTTTTTATTGGAACACAGTCTACTGTAACTAATTCAAAAGGACTAAACTCTCACCAGATCACTGTTTGGGGAGGCGGACTGAACCGCGCTCAGGGCTTTAGATGCCGTGCACTGCTTCTCCTCTGTGATTCCTGAGACCAGCATCTCATCCTGGAGGTGTCTGTGCCAGGTGTCCTCGCTGTGAGACACGGAGATCATCTCTTCTGCTTCACTGCTCTGCCCTCGGAGCCCTGACTGATGTCCGGGGGTCACCAGGGGCGTGTGAACAAACGGTGGGCCACTTCTGGGTCTCTCGGGCTCTGGCTCCTCTAGCAGCTGAAGCAGATCTTTTTGATACTCATGTGAAAAGAGCAAGGCTTCAGGAACGTTTCTGTGCGCATCTCCACATGCTGACTGGACAGTAACCTCAAGCTCTTGAAAGGAGCAAGCAGTGGCCTCCGCTGGAGTATACGACTTATGATTGGCTGATTCATCAGGGGTGCGGTGTGTGTGATTGATGGATGGATGAAAAAGATGGAGCTGAGTGAGGAGACTCTGAATGTGCGAGTGGTCAATGTCCTGTTTCGCACTTTTGTCTCTGATTTTCTCTTTCTTTGGTTCATAATTCCTAAATTTTTTGATCTCTATCCTCAACGTAATACTCTTTTGTTTTTTGCTGCTCATCCTGCTGTCGAAAAACACAAATTTCAGGCTTGATCTCACACATTTCTTGAGTCGAAAGCTCTTCGCTGGAGTCCTGAGCTCCGTAATCGCTTACAGCAGACACCGTGTCTTCATTCAGCTCTGTGTTTAGGGATCCGGAAGCCTCTACATCTCCCACCGAACAGTTTTCAAGTCCTACAGCTGAAGGGGGCTCGCTGGAAGAGTCAGACCTCCAGTTCAGCAGTGGGGGCTCGACCGGGTTACAGGGATCTAGATCCTCAGGGCTCTGCCAGTTTTCACTGAGCAGATTTGTGAATTCGGGACGGTTAGATGAGTAGCCACAAGCATCAGGAGCCCATTTTGCATCCTGGGCTGAAGCTTCAGTTTGAGAGTTCGAGGAATCATACGAAGCAGCTTGGGAACTCTGTTCCAAGTCCAAACCTCCATTGTAGAGAAAATCATCTGCCATTACTACTGGTAGTTATTTTCCTCATCCAGATAGTTCCCAGTTTCCCTTAAATAGGACCCTTAATACCCATTCATCTTCCAGAAGAGCCTTGATCCATGTAAAGCGACCTAAATAACAGATTATCAAAGTTTAAGATGAAATCAACTAGTGATTCAGGAAAATATACACATACTGTATCAGTAAAAAGTTTGGAAAGTATGGAAAATATGAAAATCGGAGAACTATGATAATACTGTTGTATATTAATAAGGTATTCATTGCTTAGACACTGTAATATGGTACAATCACAGTATTTTTGGTCAGGTGCAATGACAGATTTGTGTTTGTTTATACATACAAGCATGCAAATTCACAGGTATTCCAAATGAAGTTTAATGTTATTTAATATAACGGCTTACCTTTTTATCTAACGTCAGATCCCCATTAGTAACTAAAGTTAATCATCAAGAAGTACCACGCAGATTCTGGATGTCCTTGTTTTAATGGCTGGAGATGGGAGCCGGTCAGAAGCATGTCGTGTTTCAGTGAGACAGTCCAAGAAATGAACGGAATTCATTTGTGTACAGGACGGATAACTTTGCTCTGTTATCATGCAACTCCGCAGAACTTCAACGTAGTTCAGAACGTCTCTAGACCGCGCATGCGCACCAGGACAAGACAGAACTAATCCATCGTGTCTTCCAACCAGCTGCACAGAAATTCTATCTAAATTATATATATAAATTATTTATATAACTCAAAAATATACATCTGAAATTAAAGGCTTCTCCACATTTCAACGAGTCATTGAAAAAAATTTATTTCACAATTATGCATGAAACATTTTCACATTATTAGTTTACAAATAGTACATTTTCTTGAATACATTTATCCATATACAATTAAATATAAATATATATATATATATATATATATATATATATATATATATATATATATATATATATATATATATATATATATATATATATTCATTATTCACCAGTGTGGAATTTGACAAAATTCCTAAATACAGATTTCTCAGTTAGCCTGTATAAATTGCACATTATTAAACAAAATAATTATTACAGGACGTTTAATTATTACAAATAGCAACAGATTTTGAATCAAAGATTTGTACGAGTAATGATGCTTCAGGAACACGCTCCTTGATCACCGGAGCTCATCTGTAGAAGGCCTATCAGTGAGGAGGTCGTTCCCATCAGTCCCACCAGCCATGGAGGAAACCGTCCAGCCCACAGAAACCCAGGAGGCATCCAGTGAACAGCATTGCTGAGATCTGCCAGACTGCTCAGGATACTGAACACTTCCCCTCGGATCTGCCTCCGGAGCACAGCTGTCTGAGAACACACTTCCTCCCTGACACAATGAGCCATTCTGTGATCGGGCAGTGAATATGGAAACATTAACATTTAGACCTAAGTGTCGTGCGTTTAGAAATGAACACCCACCTGCTGTCAGCTGAAGCTGATCTTTGACACGTCTGCGCTTTGCTCTTCAGAATCTGGATGGACCTAATGGATCTAAAAAAAAAAGAGTTTTGCTGTTCACCAAAGACAAACACATATTGTACAGAACGGGTACTTTTTGAGTTTTATGAATACTGTTAATTTGCATTTTAGCATAACTGAGATACTATTGTTTTATATATATATATATATATATATATATATATATATATATATATATATATATATATATATATATATATATATATATATATATATACACAGTATATTTGACCCAGGACAAGAAAACCAGTCTTAAGTGTCAATTTTTCAAAATATAAATTTATACATCATCTGAATGAATCAGCTCTCCATTGATGAATGGTTTATTAGGATTGGACAATATTTGTCCAAAATACAACTATTTGAAAATCTGGAATCTGAGGGTGCAAAAAAATCTAAATACTGAGAAAATCGTCTTTAAAGTTGTCCAAATTAATTTTTAGCAATGCATATTACTAATCAAATATTAAGTTTTGATATATTTACTTTAGGAAATGTACAAAATATCTTTATGGAACATGATCTTTACTTAATAGCCTAATGATTTTTGGCATAAAAGAAAATATATATCAATAACTTTGACCCAAGCAATGTATTTTTGGCGATTGCTAAAAATATACCCCAGCAACCCTTGTGATCCAGGGTCACACACACACACACACACACACACACACACACACACACACACACACACACACACAGACAGATATATATATATATATATATATATATATATAAATATATATATATATATATATATATATATATATATATAATTTTATTTCAGTTAATGTTTATTGTAGGTGACAACATTTTTTTTTAATGGTTTTAGTTTTAATTAACTATAATAACCCTGGGATAAACTACTTATAAAACAACAGCTTTTTGCCTTCTATACAGGAGGCATGATTAGGACCAGGGTTAGTAGTTCTATAACAATTCCTTTAAGTTCATTAGTGGATTTTATTTAATAACTTTTCTTTGTTTTACATTTTTAGCCTAAAACTTTCCAGGTTTTAAAACATAAAAAAAGTCTAAATTGTCTTTGAGTGTTCAGACATCTGGTCCCACTGCACAGTATGTGGTGAATGAAGCCCAGTCCACTCTCTGCCTTTACCTGAGTATGCTGAGGATAAGCGATATACCCCAGAGGCCTGTGCTCAGCACCCACCACTTGTCAGATTTGGTTTGGATGAGCTCTGCATCTGCCGCCCAGGCGATGTGCTCGCAGGGGTAATACAACTGATCCGCTACATTATTCAGAATTGACATCCAGCGCACCAAAGCATCCTCCTCCTAAGAAAAAAAAACCCCATTAATTCCGGCTCTCCTTCAAAACTCCAATTTTCCATCGTGTGTCCTCACCGAGGCTCCTAGCCCATAGCTGGTGGAGTACGCCAGCATGGACAGGTCGTCAAAGAGCCTGAGAGTGGTTCTGCAGTCACTCAACTGAGCGGAGAACAGCAGGAGCCTCTTCCCCAGAGACGACTGAGAGCTCTTTCCAGCTAGAAGTCCACCGACCAGCTGAGAGCCATAGCAGAGCGTCCTTATCTAAACAACAATGATTACATTGTGCTGTAATCACATACAGTATGATGTCACTAAACAGCTTGTGTGCATAATAGGGAATATGCAATGTGCCTGATTAATTCCTCACATGTACTACATTTCTAACAAGATTTAAGAGTAGCAGAGCACTGTACATTTGTCCAACATGATTTTCTAATCAGATTTAACGTCATTTCAGCTAAAATGTCTCATTCTTTACAATCTCTTTAACGTATAATGGTGATAATAACAAATATTTTACTTTATAATGCAGTAATTACTATTATTTAAGTAAATAAAAAAGAGAAAAAGTTAGTGTGCAATGTATGTTTCCATGTTGTCTACTGTATGCACATGCAAAACTCATAATTACAATAGTCTCTCACTATTGGCTACGATTTCTTAAACATTTAAGTATTTTATATTTATTATTATTTAATACAATACCGACCATTTACACAAATCAAAAATTTAAAATGCAATGTACACTATCATAAGTGTTGTCTATTAAATACTGTACGTGTAAATACGAACTTACCACTTTATCTCTTCCTCTGTATGACTCTAACACATTTATGAAGGACTCGACTGAATTCTGCATGATTTGTCTAATTCTCATCTGCAGACACTCAATCCTGCGAAGTGGAGGCTGTTTCTCGTTTGCATTAATAACTTTGCAGAACGTCAGACATATTAAACACATAAAAGGCGAGTTTTGTTTGTCAAATTCATCTTTTTGACAAGCAGTCTTGCGTTAGGTTAGTGGACTTCGTACAGGAAGTTAGTCAGGTTCACGTCAGACCAAAGCAGTCGAGAGCCGAGCTTACTCAGTGGTGACGTAATTAGCCATTGTGAAGTAATCAAGCGTCTACTCACCTGCAGCAGCCAATCACAGTTGAGTGTGCTGGCTCAGAATCCACTGCTGGTGTAGGCAGTGGCACTGCTTTTGAAGTGTTTGTAAAGACACAGAAAAAACACTAGCAGCAGGGTAAATGGTTAAAAGTAAATAGTGAACCACAGAGAGCGGAAAACAAAGGAATATAAAACTTTTTTTTCTTTTTATTTGAAAAGAGATCGTCATATATATCACAAAAGAGACAAATCTGAAAGTAAACAAATATAAAAAAATCCCTATGATAGATACAAATGTCAAATTCACAATAATTTGCATAATTATAAGTACCGTACAATAATTATTTCTAAAATATACAAAGCTTTGAGTATTCCGTTTTTTGGTTTTCTTTCACTTCTTTCATTTGTTGTAAGAAAAACTCGGTGTTCAGTCTTTTTTTTTTTTTTTACTTTCTCAGGTTAAAACAGTTTTACATGGATGATAACCATCATCTCCAAGCAGGTCAGCTGTCGTCATTGTCGTATATATCTGTTAGAAAGCAAACAAACAAACAATAAATCAATCAAATTTGTTATTATGATAACAAATAAAAAATCCCTTGTTTGATGGGACAAAACACGATATTTGATTTAAGATTAATATATATATATATATATATATATATATATATATATATATATATATATATATATATATATATATATATATGTGTGTGTGTGTGTGTGTGTGTGTGTGTGTGTACCTGAAGCAGTATCAATGTCATCATAAACCTCATTCTCCCTAAAAAAAAAAAAAAAAGGAAAACAGAGGATTTGGTAACATTTAAAAACTATTAAGCAAATAAAAATAACTTGTATTACTGTATTTAAATACGTACTCTTGCAAAAGGTAATTAACAGGTACATATCCATCTGTGCAATGAGAAAGAGCATACAATTATTAATAATGATAAATCTTCATTAAGATCATTTAAGAAAAAGGCAAAGCCTCGGTAGCGTATGATTTCCAGCAGGTGGCGTGTGTGACTCACATTTGCCAAGTTTATTACAGCACAGCACATGCTTCTTGCTGGTCTCCTGTATAACATCCAGAATCTCTCCACGGACCACATCCAGGTACTTGCTCCCAGCCTTCTTCAGATTGGCATTAGGGTCCACCATCATGGTGTACAGAACTCGGATGGGCCCTTCAAACTGTTAAATATATGTGTTATATGTTTACTACAATTTAGGACAACCGGCAGCTTCTCATGGCAATAATCAACCGGAATCAAAGCTAATCTGTAAAATACAAATGGACAAAAGGAAGACAGATTCACCTTAAACCTTTTTCGAAACTCTTTCTCATCTCTCTCTCGCTGCTTGGACTTTATCGGATCGGGGCTAAACAAAACCATATGGTACAAACGGTCAAATATATGATGTTCATCACAATGCACAGAACATTAAAAAACAAATACCATTCAGGGTGCGATGTTCATTTTGAAAGAAAAAGACTAGTGTTGGGCAACAATTAATCGCGATTAATCGCATCCAAAATAAAAGTTTTTGTTTGCATAATATATTTTTAAATATAATATATAAATGTAATATATAAACATGATATATTTTTCTTAAATAAATGCATGCATGTGTTTGTATTTATATATACATAATAAATATACACAGCACACTACACATATATTACATAAACAAAAAACTTTTATTTTGGATGCGATTAATCGCGTTTGAAACTTCGTTAAAACAAAGCCCACTTTTTCCTCTGTAGTTAATTATCCATCAACACACAGTTAAATACAATTCGGGCAGTTTGTCATTTGTTCAAAAGGCAAATGAAGCTGAAGAGACACAACTTCAGCAGCTTTTCATATGCGCAATATGAGACAAAAATAGCAAACCGGAGGAAATTTACATAATTGGTGTAATTGTTTGTTTGGGAACATGTGCAGACCTTAAGATGTGGTCACATTAGTGAGATTTAAGCAAATCTGTGTGACCAAATTAAACCCATAACGAAATCTGTGTGCAGAAATTGTTCGCCCAATTGTGTTGATTCCTATTAAAATAACTATTTTGCGTGTGAAAATTCCCCAAACAACAGTGATTGTGACCGCACACGGTCAGGTTATATATAAACGGACAGAAAATGACTAAAAATGAGATCACATCAAATTTTGGCAAATATTGGTTACAGAGGTCCATTTGTTAAAAAACTGAGATGTGGAGCAAGAGGAGAGATACCTGATCTCTGGGGGAGGAGGAGGAAACTCATCATGGTCCACGTCATCATATACATCTGAGAGAAGTAGAGCATATTCTTATCAATCCACTGCAGAAACATGAGGAATCACTTCTTGGAAAGCAGAAGTCGGCTACGTTTACTCACCATCACTGTGAAAACTGCTAAAAACAGAAAGAAAACAAACAGAATATGAGCTCAAACTCATCAAAAGATGCCCTCTGTGTTCCCTGGTCATGAGGCGTGAGGTCTCACCTGTCCAGCTGCTCGCTGGAGCCGATGTCATCATATACTTCTGGGTTTACGGGGCGTCCCGCAGAAGGGTTAGAGGAGGGCATGGACTGACCACGGAGCTTCCGCTTCACTTCTTCATAATCCACATCCACACAGGAGTTACTGATGTAGCCCACTGAAACAGCACACACATACAGTATTTATAAATTTATGATCACTGTTGGTTCCTGTCCTTCTTAAGAAAATGTCAAGCAGAGTTGGTTTAATGCTGCTATAGACTGCTTAGATATAAGTTAACGCCGCAATGCAACAGATCTTACTTGGATAATGATGATTTTATGTGAAATGGATTATTAAAAAGAAGAAAATATAGAGTGAGGACTTGGATTGAGATCAAATGCAAGTAGCAACAGATCTGTTCTTCTGTATTGTGATGTGCATGAGAGAAACAGATGATCGAACAGGACGGGGATTTGGATTGCGAAATCCAAGTTGAATGGATTACCGAAGCAGAAAAAAAAGATGCAAAACAGGGACTTGGGTCACGTTGACATCACAACGAATATTTCCTCCATATTTGTGACACGTGCATATTGTGTACACATGTATGGATAACCGCACATGACATGCAAGAAAAATTAAATAAACTGTGCGCACAATTTACTAATTTGTTCCCTCGATGTACTAAAACGTGCACACGATTACTATTTCAATTAGTAAATCGTGCGCACAATTTATAAATCAAGGGAATAAAATAGTAAATCTAGCGCATAATTTATAAATCAAGGGAATAAAATAGTAAATCTAGCACAATATTTTGCCGGCTATTTTTCCCTGAATGCCACGTGCGGGATTCTGTACTAACACGTTAATGAGAAAAAAAAAAGTTGCTAGAGGACTTGAATTGA
Source organism: Carassius gibelio (assembly GCF_023724105.1). NCBI lineage: Eukaryota > Metazoa > Chordata > Actinopteri > Cypriniformes > Cyprinidae > Carassius > Carassius gibelio. Next base: position 17,990,666 of record NC_068381.1, read on the forward strand.
ATGAAAAGAAAGCACTGACAGATTTTATTCTGTTTTGTGACATAAACTAACAAACAAAAAAAATAGAACAGGGACGTATTGGATCATAATGAAAAAAAAAAGTGGCAAAAGATCATTTATGCCATATTTTGACATGCCACGGAGTGAAACACATTAATGAACAAGAAAAAATTTGAAAAGATTGAAAGGAAGTAACGACAGATATTTCATGATCTCACTCTTTCTGAAAATGTTATTTTCGCACGTTATGTTATCAAAGCCCTTCAGATTAGAATAAAGATGGTCTTTATCAATACTGAGATATGTTTCAACTGTGATACTGTGAGATTTTGTTGTTTCACAAGCATTCCAGAAAACATTAAAAATATTATAAAGAGCTTAAAACTGAAGTTCAGTTCAATTAAATAATAACGGTAAAAAATTTTATTGAATCGTGGACTGTAGAATAGAATAGAATAGAATAGGGCAAATTGGCATACAATTGACATTCTGCCCCCATCACTTCTGAAAGGATGAATACAAGCAGCACACACAAAGCTGACATCACTTCCTGTGCAGAACGTCTTGCCTCGTAGAGGTGGAAACCTGATTTTAGTTTTTGGAAACCAGTCAGAATGTCTTTCTGAGGTAATGGGCAGCATGTCACAGTCAGAACTTGAGGATAAGACTTACTGCCTCCCCTCAGGTTTCGTGCCAGCCATTTCCCCTCCGGGTTGTTGCTCACACGGATGATCTCCACGCTCTCTCCCTGTCGCACCGTCAGGTCATTCTTCCCCCCCTGCCAGTCCTCTCTCACACGGGCCATGTGGATCACCTCAATAGGTCCATTCAGCTGTGCACACAAACATGATCATGAGCATGTTAATATCTGTAGGAAAGTCACACTCATGACATCCTTTTGTAGCTTCAACAGACCTTAAATTTTTTTCTATACTCGTTTTCCAACTTCTGCCTTTCCTTCAGTTCTTTCTTGTCCAGCTCTGTCTTCTTAGTCTCTTTCAATACTTTCCTCTCAACTGGAAGAGGCCTGCGACGTACAGAAATACAGATGAAAGGAACCGCAATGACTCTTTCTCTTCGGTGGAAGCCAGAAGGAGTAATTCTCGTGAATGTTCACACCGCTGTTTTTAGAGCCTGACAGTCCCCCGTTATTCACCTTTCCTTTTAAAGATATTATCATTTAAGCAATAATTCTGCAGTCTGTGGCTACAACAGATGGATATAATACGAGAGATGTTATACCATTAACTGATATAGTATGAAAAGATTATTTGTTCCAAGATTTCTTGTGCTTAGTTATAATTCAGTTTTGCGTGATCAACTTTAATAATTAAACAGGCTACAGTTTTTGCTCCTTTACTTTTTAGACTTCTATGCACAAATAGTAAAATTCTGGCTGGTAAAAATAAGCCAGTAATTATTTTTATCTGATGGCCAATAACTATTTTGTCTAAATACCCTAAATCTCAAACGTTTGGCATATGCTCATCAAGGCTGCATTAATTTGGTGAAAAGTACAGTAAAAACGGCAATATTGTGATATATCATCACAATTTAAAATACCTGTTTTTCCTTACTTTCTCTTCTTTTTTAATTTTTGTGGAAAAAGTAAACATTTTTCAGAGTTAAAACGAACAGCATTTTTTTTTTTTTTTTTACTTTTCTAACATTGTAAATGTCTTTACTGTCACTTTGATCATTTAATGCATCCTTGCTGTATAAAAGTATTAATACATTTTAAAACAAAAAAACACACAAAAACTTGAAAAGTACAGTGAAAATGAAAAATGACACTAAAAACACACACAAAAAAACTGTTTTAAATGCTACAAAATAATTTAGCATCACATTATAATGCACAGAATTAATAACCATTCATTTTGATATTTGCTAAGAGCATTCCTTATCATTAATAAATCACTAAATCATTAAATTATAAAGATTAACAGTTGAAGTGTTTTACACACCTGATACTGCTAAACCAAACTTTACTAATATCCTTTATTAACTGATAAAGACTGAATGTATCATGTTTCTATGCACCATATTTCTATATGCAAATGACTTCTGTTATTATAGAGCAAGTGATGCAATGTCAATGTGTTCATGTTTAGGGCATGATAATCATGCAAATGTATGAATGAGCCATTGTTGCAGTTTAGTGTCAGAAATGGACTGGGAAGGGAACTCTCCGTTGTGAAAGAACACCGATACGACTTACATATCTGGGTCTTCGTAGATTTCTTGGTCGCTGTCCTACAACACAATAATAATAAAACCCATTAGAGCACATGCTGAACATATCAGAGGACTGTAACCCCCGCACACCGAGACCCTTGAACTTCTCTTTCACTTTCTGAGAAGCAAACACGCGAAAATAACCCGACAGACTGACCTCCTGCTGAGAAGAGAAATTGTCCGTCCACGGTTCTGCAACGTGAGAAGCGAGGTACGCTGTTTGAGGAGCAAAAAAACAACAACAGAACAAAAAATCATCAGTTGAAACCGATGCTAGATAACATTACTCCCGGTCAAAAGTGCACCATATTGACAGGTTGTTGTGAATGGTCACCGGGGTACTGCTTTGTGGTTACTAGGGTTTTTTTAGCTCATGTGGTTGCTAGGTGGTTTCCTACTGGTATAAGTTTAAAAAACCCCTCCCTCAAGTCTCTATGATCTTCAGTTCTGGCTGGGTTGCTCAGTGTAAATGAGATCGGCTGATAACCCACCGGGTGAGAATCATTAGTCCGACTGCAAGGTATATTCACCTTTACCTCTGGGCCTGGGAGGGGTGGGGGGAGGGGGTGGGAGGGGGCTGATGTCATCATAGTCCTCCTGGGGGTCCGAGTTTCTAAAACCATTGAACGGAGAGTCACATCACATACCGACCCAAGCAGACTCACTGACAGCAAACATACGCGAGACTTACAATCACAAACAACACAATGCACGCTATCTGATCCGGTTTCAGAAGAATCTACAAAGAGAGTCAGGAAATGCCACAGTGCGTGCTTTACACCCACATACTTCCAGGACCAAAGACTGCACTGTAAGATGCACGTACGAAGCCATACAACAGAGTTATTTCTTTATAAATTAGAGACAGTACAGATATGGAAACAACGACACAGTTGTGTTACAGTTTCCTTCCCCTTCTCTTCCAAACTTTGGCAATCTAGACAACTACTTACAGTCAACCTCGCATTACTCACAATTCTGAGAAGGAGGATGCCTTCTGGCTGGGTTTGAATGGAGGCCGTGCTGGTCCTGCTCAAAATATACCATAAATACGAAATAAAACATCACATGGATCAATAAATGACGAGCGATGTATTTTTATGACACATCTGCAGTGAAGCACTGAAAGGGTTCGGCTCCTACCTTTAGAACTCTGTAGCTCTATGGTTTTTTTGGGAAGAACCACAGGGGCTTTTTTCCGGAAATGGTCCAGGTTTACAGACGGAGGACGTTTTGGTTTGGAGGGTCGCGGCCCGATGTTGGGAAGCGGCTTTCTTAGCGGTACTACCTCCGACACGCTCCTCTGGCTCGGCAGCGGTGGCTTAAAAGCTGAAGACACTTTCAGGTCGGCGTGCTGCTGAAGCATCTTGCGCTGAAGAAGTTCTCCCGTCTGCTTGACTTTGCTCGGCACATTGACCTCCGGAGGGGGCATCTTAGGACTCCCCTGGGCTCCCAAACGATGAGAAGGAGGAGGTCTGGGGAACACTCCATGAGGGCCCGAAGGAAACATCTCTGGTTCACTTTGAGCGTTGAGAGGAAAGACTGGTCTCGGAGGCACTGCTGAAATCTTGTTTCTGAGCGCTCCATTGGTTAGAGACTCCGGCGGCGCACCAACCGTATGAGGTTTGACGGAGGATCCACCTCCGGAAGTTGGCATTTCAACCGGAACGTGAAATCTGGCCCGGAGGGCCTTGACGTCCACATTTTCCTCCTGTAAAGAAATAAACCAAATTCTCATCTGCGCTCTGAAACATCTCAAATGCCCCTTTGACTGGTGTGTTTCATCTCAAATGTAAATACCTGTTAACTGGTTAACATTAAGTTGTCTTAACATTTCATGTAATCTTACAGTAAAGTAAATGTATACTGTTACTAGCATTGGAAAAAGAAAGAGCCATCTTATAATTAACAGTAAAAAAAAAAAAAAAGGTAAATTGATATTTCCTGAATCCTCTGCATGACAGATCAGGTTTCTTCTTAGTTTTTGTCATCAGTTATGAACAGTTGTTAAATAAATGTTTATTGCATTATTTTAGTGTCTGGGGTTTTATAAGTGTATGACATTGTGTGCTTTCTGTGTACTGATATTTACTTCAGCTTGTGGAAAAACTACTTGTGATAAAATCTGATTCATCATGTGGCTTTCTCTTTATTATTGTGTTTTTAAGGTGAATGCCAGTATATTATAAATGTAATATATATATATATATATATATATATATATATATATTGGTAATATGACATATAAACACTATTGAAGTTTATGAAACGTTTTTAAACGAGATTCTCTAATATTTAAAAAATTGCGACCATATGTTTTACGGTAAGTTCAACACTTGCCGTTTTTTTTTTAGATTTCACTTTTATTGTTTTTACAGTTTAACATTATAGCAATGAGACAGTTTTTACTCTGCATTGTATTAATGTCAATTATTTTCAGCTAACCAAAATTAAATTTACACACACACACACACACACACACACACACACACACACACACACATATATATATGATAGGTAAAAATTGATCGCCTGAATGCACTGTAAGTCTCTTTGGATAAGCGTCTGCTAAATGCATACAGTTTATTTTGTATTTATTTAATTTTTAATTAAATTTTTAAATTATATATATATATATATATATATATATATATATATATATAGTAGATGAACACAATGCCATTCTGAGTTAATCATTGGCTGTTAGATGTTTTGAATATGACTGCCATGTTCTGTGGCAGCGCTCTGCTTCTGTCGCAGGAATCTGGGTCGAACAGTACAGATGGTTTCTGACACATAAACACCTGACCTTTTGGGTGCTTTACCAGACGATTAACAAGCACGATATGCAGTCTACAGAGCAGGTGTGGAATTTCTAAAAAAACTATTTCAATATCTGAATTAAGTAACAACTTCCGAGTTACAAAAGACTGTAAAGAATGGATAGATGGACACACAGAAGAACGCTCTCCAGCTTCAAACAGTCAAAGGGATGTCCGAGGCCCAACATATGGATCACAGGAAATGCAAAAAACAGCATTAACAGTAATGCACTGACACATTTCTTAATAAAGTCTTTAACAGCAAATACTTGAATACGTTTTTAAAGTCTTCTTCAATTCATCAGCGTTTCTCTGAGGAAAAAAAAGAAATAAAAATCCTTCATGAATGCCTTCAGATCTAGTGATTTCAGCAGGAATCTGCATGATCTGTAACTTCTGTATGAGCAATAGCCTAATTTAATTAATCTATAGCCTACATCATTACACTAGTGACTAATAGATTTAATTATTTAATTAGTCAAACACCGGTTTCACTCAAACCATACAGAGGTAAACTGTTGCATCGTTGTTAAAACACCATGTTCAGCCAGAAACGCAGACTGCCTTTGTTAAGTACATTACCGTTGTTTTGCAGTTTAGCTTGTCCTTCTGAACTGCGATGGGCCCTGATGGTTTTCTGTGGTGACTGACAGATGCTATCGACAGAGATTTACTTGAACTGAACCTGAAACCCGCTCAGAGGACTTAACCGTAAAAGAACACATTGTTGTTTGTTCAGAAATAGGTATTGATCAGAAAGTAGAAGTTTTTAGCAGAAGTGCACGCCATGATCGCTGTGGTTTCAGCAGAATGGACTTTAATAGACTTCAGACCGCACATTGTCATCAGTATAGTATCTTGTCTCTGATTTGATTACCTTCCTCGGGGCATGGGTGATCATCAGTGATTTAACATGCATCTCTCAGTATTGCATGTGTGGTATTTTAAAACAACAGCTTAAAGACATCTCACATTGCGTGGGAGATAATAAACTGCCGTGAACTGTTCGTGAAGTGAGCAGCAGATTCAGAACAATAGTGAGGCACAGGAAGCGTCTCCAACCACACACCTTTGCACAGCACATCATTCAGCAGAGGTTGCCATGGAGATGACAGCTAAAAGCCAGCCAATCAGATGCATGCTTTGCTAAGAACGCAACCAGCGTCAAAGACAGAAGAAAAAAAATGAAAGCTTTGTCTCATCTGCTCCAGCCACAATCCAAACAATCATATCATTCACACTTTGAAATCATGCGCTAAAATGTTCCGTCTCACAGAGACTCGTTTTGCATTCCTTTGAGGACTTCTGTGAGACGTTTTCAACAACTTTTAGCTTTTTTTTATTTATTTATCAATGCGTATTTCAACTCAGCGTTCAGTGTAATGTGCTAAAAATATTCATAGAAAAAAATGAAATAAAAGGAAAAAGGTCCCGAATCAAGACAACGCAGGATTGGCTACTCTAGGGTTAAATGCGATTTAGGTTTATAAAGCTAAAAAAAAAAAAAAAAAATCCCATGATCAGGCTGTTCTCAATAGACTAGCTTCAGATCAGACAGTGTTTTAGGATCTCGGCTGCTGATGCTGATGCTGACCAAAATAGATACTGGAGTAAAAGCTTGTTACAACCACTTAATACAGGAGAAGCAAGTGATTATTTCGATTTAGGTCTGACCAAACTTTATATCAGTATCAGTATCAGAATGAACTGATACTTCAGCAGTCATCTAATAATAATTATAGAGGAGGTCTGAAAATACCTATTCCGCTAAAAAGAGAATGGAGCTGGCCTTACCATATGTTTTATTTCCAAAGCTTGGTGTCATGTGAGTGAAGCAGACTGCGGCAGTTTCCTGAAGCGCAGCGCGAGCTCTCGAAGCTGTCACAGCAGGAAGTGCGCGAGAAGCGAATGAAGGAAGGCAAATCCATCGGGCAACTCCGCATTTACATACACAGGCCTATCAGCCGGGCGAGACGCATTAGAATAAACCACGTCTTTGCATGGCTACGTGTTCAGGCGCGAGGACTGTTGTTTTGTCGGAACCTAGAGAGTTTAGTTTATTAGTGACTTGAGGAATGGTTTGAGTTAATGTAAGTTTTGGAAACGTCGCACATGTTGAATACTGGCTCTTTCGCGTCTGAACTGTGATGGAGAGGAAAACTGGGCTTTGTCTCCCTCTGTCGGTCAGATAGGAAAAGGCTTTTTTTCTTCGTGGCTTCTTCTGGTTTCTTGAAAAATCTAGAAAGCATTGCAAACAGCAGTTTATCGGCATCTAAAGCACATTTGTGGAGAACATGAGAAAAGCAAAAAAAAAAAAAAGGAAAGTGTCTATGATGTGTTCTCATAATGGCCCGCTGTCCAACTGTATTTGGTTTATTGGATTTTAGATGTTGTGCTCACAAGACACACGTTTTTATATCAGCTGAATGGTTTTCTGGAAGATTAATGTCCATTAAGGATGAAGTTCGGTGAGAAAAAAAATTAAATCTATCATTATTATATTCAAGTTCAGAGAATTATAGGCAAGAAGGATTTCGTTTATATCCTGAGAAAATGTGGTCAACTGTTAAAAATAAAATAATAGGGTGTTGCATGCCTTTTAAAATGGATAAATATTTAATTAAATATCCTTAGTGACTTTTTAATATTAAGAAATTAGCCTGTGTAAAGAAGCTTGAACCCTTTTCATATAATAAATAATATAAAAAAAAAATTTTGTTGAGAATTCTAACTTCAAACTAAGAATAACAATATTTGGGAGGTTTTAAACTGTGCTACTCATAAAAACAAAAAGGGTCAATGCTATTTTCTAGTCTTTTGAATATTCTCCCAACAGAGAGGTTCACAAGGTTCTGCTTAAAAACAAAATACATTTTTAGATCCTAAATTAGACCTTAACAAAGACTACAGCTAGACTTTATCAATTACTCTTCTTTATTTTCACATTTAAAAATAAGTCATCTTATATCCTTTAAACTGACTGGGAGAAATATGACATTAACATTAACTGTACCAAGGCATCTTAAAAACTAAATCATATATAGAGACCGGCTGAAAGTAAAACGGTCTCAACACACCATAGAAAACAAACGAAGAAAACCCAATTAACAGATCTTAACATGACTGTCAGATTACAGAGCCACAAGGCAATCTCCAAAAGGGGAAAAGTCTAAGAGCTTGAAGATACTGAAGAATCATGAAGGACTACAGTAGTGCATGAAATTCTGAATAGAAAGATAAAATCAGTTAAATACTTGAACTGTTTAGCGCTGTTCAGGGGTTTAGGCTCAATTTACAATGATTTACGGTGTAATAAATCAACACAAAAAAAAGACACACAAAGTCTTCCTTTTGGCTGCACAAGTCACAATATCAGTTAATGAACCGCTGAATCTGCCTGAACTGATCCAATTAATTCACAATAGAAAGACAGAGTCTTTCAAAATACATGACGTGAAAAATGTCATGATGCTTTGAAATCCATAACACTTATAGTTATGAATCAAGTTCTTTTCTTATTTGCAGTTATGTAGACAGGAGTATGCTTTTTGCCAAAAAACAAAACAAAAGAAAGTGTCTTAACTTTCCAGCAGCGAGACACTTAAATGAAATCAACTAAAAATATAAAATTAAATAAATCAAAAATAGAGGGGGAAATAGCTAGCTTACAAATATTAAACTAATCCCTCACTTCACACATTTAGCTTAAACAGGCATACATTTGGGAACGAAGATTGATAACGGTGAAATAACATCTAAAAAGTAGTAAAATATTTTGTCAAATTTCAGCATATTTATCCCAAAAATGAGTCGATGGATCATGTTTACTACAGGTTTTCCACGCTAAAGGGGCTTGAGACACCTCCAGCTGTCCCGACTGAGAGGAATACAGAGCTCATAGAGTTCAACAGTTCTGAAACGATGTCAGTTTCCTGAAAAATAAAAATAAATAAACTGCTTTATGAATCCCCCATTTTCCCTTCCCAGACATTGAATACTAATGAAACTGACCCATAAGTTACGGCCATCGTACGGTAACACCAATACAAAAAATGGATTATCATGCAGATGAATGTGTGATTCAAGTGATCTTGTACAGTGAGCTCAGTCTAATTTTACACCCCCGGAATTAGAAAAGCATTCCTTCACAGATATTAGACATTCAGAACAAACCAATGGGGTGTTTCAGTTCATGATATGGTCAAACAATGCACCTTCCTCTAGAAAAATAAATTAAATATTTACAAATTAAAAGCATTTGTATTTGCAGTGACTCAGTGTGTTATATATGACAGAGGTCTCGCTCGCTGTCTGTCTCTCTCTCTCTCGCTGTAGCATGATGACGTCGAAGACAAGTTACATTCTGAACTTCGTTGAAATGCATCCAGTGCAAAAAAAAAAAAAAAAAAACGGCCAAATATATCCCAGCACACCACTGAGATACTCCTTATAAATGGGAAACCATACAAAATAGGATTTGTAATGAAATAAATAACAGGCCTTTGAAAAAAGCAGTAGTCATTCTGCAACTTCCTCGTCTGTATGAAACACACCGTCAGTCGTCTCCTCTGAAGAGTGTTTAGAGTCACACAACATACTGGAGCTGTAACTGGTCGTGTGGGCCTGTCGGCTGTACTCGAAGTGATCGGTGAGTACTGCGCTGCGACCGTGCTGAAAGTCTGAGCTGTGAGTGAAGGGCCCTGGGCCGTTGGACTGGGGCTTGTCGAAGGAAACCATATCCTTTGCCGAAACTGGCAGCAGTTTCTTTTTGGCCTCCTGGTTAGAATCGTATTTCGCCTGGAGAGAAAAGCAGTGACGTTAGAGTTGACATCAGTTTTCACATTCCTCCTCATTTGTGTTTGTAAAAACATTGAAAGACGCGTATAATGACCTTATTATAGAGGAAGACGCCCAGTATTGCGGTCATCATGCCGATGATGTTGGAGGTGTTGACGGGGTTCCTGAGCATCAGCAGGGATATACTGATGACCATGATCCTCTTGGTTGCGTTGGCCACGGCGTAACTGAGTGGGCTCACCAGGTTCAGCACACTGAAAGCGATCATGTTTTGTGCAAAGTTGCAGAAACCACTAATGAGGAGCAGCACGATTGTTCCTGTCCAGTTGGAAACCTCTGTCTGTAGAAGAAAAAATGAGTGTGGGCATAAAGAGTTGGCTTGAATCTCGTGAAACCGAGTCATAACTTATTAACCTCAAAAATCACAAGAAAATAATTTCCACTACTATTTTTGTTTTGTTTTTGAAGCATGTCTCTTCTGCTCACCAAGGCTGCATTTATTGGATCAAAATTACAGTAATGTTGTGAAATATTATAATAATTAAATTAAAAACAGAAATTATATATATATATATATATATATATATATATATATATATATATATATATATATATATATATATATATATATATATATATATATATATATATATATATATATCTCAATGTTGGGCAGTAACACATTACTTAGTAAACTCCTGTGTGTGTGCAGGAGAGTAAAATGATTCACAGGACTCCAGTAAAATAGAAATATCGAAACATAAAATATCTAAAATAAATTGTTATTCATCTATTGCACAAAAGCAACATGAACTAATATAAAATATAAACGATTAACAGGCGCAAGTGTATGCAGAGTTTCTATTCAGGCTATGACACGTGTTTGTAGCATTGAGCAATGCAGTGCTGAAATTTGCATGCTCACGTTTCCTCATTATAACACACGAATTGTAGACATTATGAAATATTAATTACAGAGATTTGTGAGATTGCGATGAACTGAGATGTCTTTTAGAGATTAGAAATGCAGCGCTCTTTGCTTGCGTTCTGTCAAACCATACACGCAGCGGCCGCTTGCTCTAGTTAAAAATAACAGTCTTCTGTGAATGTTGATGCTTTAATAACAAATATTTATCAGAAGCGTGAATGCTGGGATTTCATTCAAAACCTATTTACCAGGTCTCCATCCATCAGGAAGGTTGAGAAGTCCACCAAAATCCACGTGGGCAGCATGAACAGGAGTGCATTGAAGCCCAGGATGTTCAGTAACTGGAGGTGGTGAATCCTTGTGTCGCGCAAGACCTAAAACAACCACAGACATCATCTCATACAGGAAACCCTTCCAGACTTCTCTTTTCTATTTGACAGAAATCACCTCCGGGTTAAATGAACCTTTTTGGAGAATATGTTCTGTAAAGAGAAGCAGAGCGTAGCTGCCAGAGCGCTGATCAATCCAGAGACGTCAAAGGACAGTTCAGTGACCGTGGCCAACAGGACCCCTCCAATGATGGGTACAAGAGACACATACACCTGGCCAAAAAAGAACCAAACTCATCAAACAACTCAAACTTAAGTATCAGATTACTAATAGGCAACCAGTGACTGTTTAAGCCATTATGAATTCAGTAAATACATGTGTTTAGATGCAGACAGACCTTTGTGGTTTGCTTCTCTCTCATGATAATCCGTGACAGCAGGACCACCCAGATGGGCATGGTGGCCTTCACTAGAATGAAGGAATGGAAAAAAGACATGCATTCACTCATCTGCGTGTCGTCACATATTCATCTGTGAAGTCTTGTGATCACACCTGGGGTCTGAAACATCTCAGCTGCAGTCGAGTCCTCAAAAACAACTCACGCTCTCCCTGTTGACTCCTGCACTAATGCTGCTTCATGTTTAAAACACACAGCTGTTTAAAGCAATCGGTGTCCGAAACAAACTTAAATGCATCAGACGTCGCTGCGTCGCAGGTCATCTGACACTAAAGCCAAAAAAAACATTACAAATCTGAACACTCAACGACACTTATGAAACGTTTCCAGTAGAACGTTTCCTGTTCACACCAAGAACAGACCTTTGAAATTGTCACTTTTTAAGCTTCTCTTGCACAGAAGCGAGGGGCGGGGTTTAGCAGTAGCTCATTATCATTTAAAGAGACATGCATCGAAACGGCTCGCTGTGAACAGAGCTGTCGACGAGCTAAAAAGAGCGTCGTTTTACACAACCACTGAGGAATTTCAATCAAACTATTTTGCAGACAATTTCACAAAGACCCTAAAGAATTATTACAAACTTGTGGGAAAAACTTCCATGACTTTTCCAAGCCTGGAAATCACAGTTACGTCACGTCTCCTTCAAGTGTCCGTGTAAATAAGAGTGATGAGTTAATGCACAACACACAGGAGGGAATTCTACACGATACACAACTTGTCAAGCTGATTTGAAACACATGATATGAAATCTCTATAATCTATACACAGAGATCAGGAAGCAGAAGGCAGGTCTGTAGTGTGTTGTAATGAATGATTTTCCAAGTTGATAAACCATTTAATACCATTATAAATAATTACTATTTGTATAACTTTTGTTATGTTTCAGACTTGATTACTTCAGACACATTAATTGAATGCATGTTAAATGTTTGTTATGTCTGACTTGTGCATCACATTGAAGGACGTCACTGTCATGGTGTGACTTTTCAAACAATAATTTACCTCTATAAGTCCTAACTTTCCTGTAGTTGTATTATTTTGAACAACATGCTTGTAAGAAAACATGTCATGTCTATATGTCCAGCTCTACTCTCCTAATACTCTGTCATTGTGCATTCTGCAGAAAAAGCTTATTTTAATATATGCGCGGGGTTTGACCATAGCGGAGGACATGTCAACAAAAGGAACTGGGGCTTCCTAAACTACACACGTGTGTGTTACAGATCTGCAGCCACGCAGGTGGGTGATGTGGCAGTGTTGTCAAGAGCGAGAGCGGAAGTGACGTCGTCTGGGATCGCTGCATTAAAGTATAATGTTGTCAAAACTCGGACGTCGAAAAAGTAAAATCCCTTTAATTACGATTGATTTCCTAGAGTTTGGATAAAAAAAAAAAGTGGGCGTTTAAACTGGGAACGCAGACTGAATTCACAGCAGAGATTTGTGGTAAATGACAGACAGCGATAAATAAATAACCCTCGGCGATTTAAAACTCGAACCGAGCCGAGACTATCCGATCTGGTTGGGTTTAAATTGAGCTTGAATAATAACTAAGGCCTCTCATACCGAATAACCGAAGCCGTTACTCACCCGTGTGGGCGTACGACACCGGGACCTTCCATATGCTGAAATGGGCCGAGACGGAGGCGAAGTACTTCCCGAAGGCGAGCGGCAGAATGAACCAGCGGTAGTAACGGGCCGGTAACTCCGCTCGCGGGACGCCCCAGGCTCGCAGCAGCGGCGGGAGAAACACGATAATGGAGACTATATGAAAGAGAGACACTGTGACCGGATAGGGGAAGCCGTTGAGGATGATTTTATTGACCACGTTGCCACCAGAGCTGACGGTGTACCAGCACAGGCACAGCACCGCGATCCGAATCCCCTCCCGCACGGGCGGGCGCTGCTCCACCGCGGCCATCTTTCAGCGCGAGCCGCGACGCCACGAGCCACGCACCGGAGGAGTCGGTGGAAGAGTCACGTGACTCTGTCACGCCCCTACCACGAGCTGCGAGATTTCGGTTAGATTCGTTTAGATCGGGTTAAATGTTTACATATAATCAATCAATTTAACGGAGCCACGCTCAAAATTGGGCCCCTATTGTTATCGAAAATAATATTTCTGAACTCTGAAAGCTTCGTACACTGTCTGAAGGAGGTCCCATGTTGATTCATTATTTAGTAACTGCAGTTATTATATTTATGTGTTAAATTGTAGATCTTGTTTTTACTAAATAAATAATAAAATATGTGTATTATTATTATGGAGCCCATAAGTGGACGTGATGGGAGGGAAAATAGATTCGTTCTCTTGCAAAAGTACTGAGTAACTTTATTTCGCTCGCAAAAACATTGAAATACAGCATTCATTCATTCTTTTTTTTATTGACTTCCACTTCATTTTATTTACATCACAAAAGATATGCTAGCAAACTGATAATTTCTCGCGGGAACTCAAACGGTTTGCGAGAGCTTTTACATAAGCCTATTATTTTAGTTTTTCTCCCATCTTATATTTATTTCCCAATCACTAAGTCCCTTAAGTGACCCCTGTTAGTAGGCCTATATGATATAATATAAATAATTATAATTATTTAGATTATACATAAAGATTTAAAGAATAAGTGCAAAACAAAAAGTAAGTCACATACTAGCCTACAGGATGTTTCCATTTTTATTAATATATAAACCAATATACAGTACTTATCCAGTGTAAATCATGTCCTTCTGTTCAGGAGCTCAAGATTATTCTGGAAGGACTCTCGCTGCAAGTGTCACATGTGTGGGTCGGGGCTCTTAGTGGGTGGGATATATTAGGCAGAAAGTGAACACTTTGTCCTCAAAGTTGATGTGTTAGAAGCAGGAAAAATGGACAAGCGTACGGATTTGAGTGAGTTTGATAAGGGCCAGATTGTGATGGCCAGACGACTGTCATCTATCAAAAGTGGTCCAAGCAATGAACAGTAGTTACTCTCAACAGGGTCGTGGCTCACTGATGCACATGGGGAGTGAAGGCTGGCCTGTGTGGTCCGATCCAACAGAAGAGCTGTAGCTCAAATTGCTCTAGAAGTTAATGATGTGAAGGTGTCAGAATACACAGTGCATCATGGTTTGTTGTGAATGGGGCTGCATGGCTGCAGAACAGTCAGGGTGCCCATGCTGACGCCCGTTCACAGCCCATGCAGACCATTATTATAAAAAATCTAAAATGGTCAACTATTTTTTTCTTTTTTGTGTGTGTGTATGAATTATTAAAACAATTATGTATCTCTTTACTGATAATTACTATAACTAACTCAAATCAAAAAATCATATCAATAAATTGTATGCCCTCTATGTATACAGACACACACACACACACACAAACATTGGTTTTTGTTGTACAAACGGTATTTTCTGTTCCCCTACACTAACACCACCCCTGAACTTACCCCTCTCTGAAAACTCTCTGAATTTTAAGATAAAAAAAATGTTTATATATATATATCCTATATGTCCTCGTAAACCTACACATATACAGCTGTATGACTCATGCATAAACATGTTTAATTTTAATAAAATAAAATAAAATATGAGTAAAAATAATGCTCTCGTGTTTGTAAGACGCAGCACCCCCTGCTGACCGTTATCTGTCTTAGATACTGTTGCTAACAACAATCAACCCTCCAAAACAGAGGCAGACGATTAAAGTCACCCTGAGAGTTTCTAAGGTAAGATAAGACTTTATTTTATTATTAGTTAGTTAGTTAGTTAATTAGCTAGTAGTCACTCACAGAAGTGTTGAGGGAAAGTCAGATGCATACATACTATAGCTTGTACTGTAAATATTTAGATCACATTAACTTTTTTTTTTTTTTGTTTACTGATCATATGACTCGGTGACGGTGAAGTTTGTTGTTACTCTTGTTTTGTGTTTATTAATCATAATTCAAAACTTCCGTTTTTAGCCCAGTGTTGGATTCACTATGTCTGGCGGACGGTCCACGACCAAAGCTGGCTTTGACAGCAGTGTGGGGGAAAGTGGTATGCAATTAAAACATTGTAACTGATAATTATCATTATGCAGATGAGTGTTCTTATGCAGCCAGTTGTTTGTGTCCAGAAGAGACAGATCTACAAAGAGTACATCGACTGCGGCTGGAGTTACGCAGACTGGAAAGGAATCGCGAGCTCTACTTGCAGGAAGAAGAAACTTTACGCAAACAGCGGTCAGTCCAGCGGTCAATGCCATCACCTAAGACTGGTCTTAACCTACCATTAAGTTTATTTATTTTTTTTAACTTAGTGGTACACAATTTCTGCACAAACTAACTTACTGAAAATTCATTTTTTGAGATTTCAACCTCAAGATTTGGAACACAATTTGTTTCGATTTATGCCCTTGAATTTCTTGCCGTTTTAGAGCAGAACGTGATTTATAAAATACATATTTCATATAACATTTAAAAATAGTATATTTTTGAGTTATTCATAATAATATACTTCACTTCAGCAATAATCTGCCAAGTGTCGTCTTTAAAAAGACACCAAAGTCTGAGCTCAAAAATAATAAGATTTATGACATTTATGCAAAATATTATTTTAACATAAAATAACAAGTTAATGCACAAACACACACACACACAGAGAGAAAAAAAAGTTAATTGACAATGACAAAACTGATCATATTTGAAGCAAATAATATGCCATCATTTTGCACAACAGTGTTGCATTATGTAGGCTATATTTTCTGCATTGTGTTTTGTGGAATGTGTGTGTTTGAGTATATATATATATATATAGTATTTATTTATTTTCCTTGTGTGTGCATGTTTGTACACAGGCAACAGATTGCTGAGCTGCGTGCTGAACAAGAGAGACTGCTGCAAGCACGCAGAGAGAGTGAAAGTCCGGCTGTCAAGGCTGTCAGAGATCTGCTGAAGCAACGTGACAAACTAGACGAAGAAACTGAGAAAGAAAAACAGACCCAAGCAGAGCTGCAAAAAGAGGTGCATTTATGCCTAAGTATTAAGCATCATCATAAAACACATTCTTAAACTGTGTAACAAGTAGTTATTTGCATGCATTCGGTTTACAGAACACGATTATGGAGAAAAAACTGGCGGAAATGAGAAGAGGACAGGCTTCCCACGGTCACAATTCTCAGCACCGCGACATTCAGAAGGCCATACGAACCACACAGAGCAAACTGGATCGGGTAAACAGAGAATCAGACATTTCACAGCATGCAGTTTTACAGACCACAGAATTGTAGGAACTTTACATGTAAATCAGACCCTTCTGATTTAAGTGGTTTTTGGCCAGAGTAAACTGCAAACGGGACAAGATTCTATGACATAACTGACAGTAACTGGTCAGTGAAGGTAACTGAATATTTTCATCTATTGTCTATGACAACGAAGATGTGGATCCAAATGCAGGTTTTATTTGAATTGTAATCATACAGGCAGGGTCAAACACCAGCAAGCAATCATAATCCAGGACGAGACAAAAGAGTAATCCGATAAACAGGCAAAGGTTAGGGCAGGCAACAAATAACCAAAAGACAAAGAAACAATCCAGAGTCAGAAACTAGGTAACATGGGAAACCAAGGCAAAGGATTATGGGGAATGAAGTCCAGGGTAAAGTGGCAAGAGTCTGTAATGGAGTGACCTCTAGAGGAGCTCACGAGCTAGAGATTGTGACATCTCTTCTGGCTTGTTTGTTAGCTCTATAGACACGTCATCAAGGCAGAAGTAATGGATTTTGCGGTTCTGAATGCAGCGACTAGGCACTACTCACATGCTGAAGTTTTGTTCAGAATGCATGTAATGCACATTTAAAGAAATATGTGATTGAAAAGTTTAGGGTTCATAAACAGAACTTTCAGAATCTGAAAGTGGATTGGATTCAAGTGGGTTGGTGAAAAGCAGTGCATTTAAACATACCAATGTGTGGATGATCTTGTCCATTAATTTATTTTCCCCTTGTTGTCCCTGCAGTCTCGTGCTCGCTTTAACGAACAGATGAAGATAAACAGCCAGCACAGAAAAGATATTGAGATGCTACACATGCAGCGTACCCGATTCCAGCAGCTGTATCGCAAACTGGAGAAGGTGGTGGATCCTGGGCAGCTCTGGAGTGTTTTATTAATGAGTTTTACTGAACGCAGTTAAAGGAACAATTCCTCCAAAAATTTCCTTTACAGGTCATCAAAGATATAGGTGAGTTTATTACTTCATTGGAACAGATTTGGAGAAGTTTGGCATTGCATTCCTTGCTCACAAATGGATCCACTGTAGTAAATGGGTGCCGTCAGAACGAGAGTTCAAACAGCTGATAAAAACATCACTTGTAATCCACATGAGCATCATTTGTCCATCATGTCCATCAGTTCATCTTGTGAAAATTGTGTCCATCAGAACATCTTGTGAAAAGCTGCGTGTTTGTAGGTAGTAAATCCATCAGACCTTTTGGCTTTATACCATCACTTCTGGCCAAATTCCAAATTAATGCCTGCTTCAGTTAAAAAGTCCATCCCCTTTTGGTTTTATCAACTGTTTGGACTCTCATTCTGAAGGCACCCAGAGGATCCATTGGTGAACAAGTGATGTAATGGCAAATTTCGCCAGATCTGTTCTGATGAAGAAAGAAACTCTTCTACATCTTGAATGGCCCGAGTCGGGAGGTTGAGTCAGTTTTCAGCAATCTTTCATTTCGGGATGAACTATTCCTTTAAAACAGGTGCTCTTGTCTTTCTTCCAGGTGTTGCAAGATATCCGTAAGGAAATTGCTGAAGTTGTCGACAAGTCAGCCACAGCTTACGATGCAAAGTGAGATACTTGGAGATTTAAAGCTTTGCTAATGTACAGTGTTCCCACAATCATAAAAACCTGGAAATATCAGGGAATTCTGACAAGTGATTTTGAAAATTAAAAATATTTGAATTGAAATATAAATAAAAACATATAAATAAAATAAAACAGAAAAATGAGGACTAAAATATTAAATATAATACTGAATTAATTAATTTATATAAATATTAAATTTTTCTGCACGAAAATTGCAAGAAAACGGCAATAAATCCCATTTTATGTTGTTCAGCACATGATTTTATGCAGTGTTTACATCACTTTATATTAATGCGTGTCAATTCAACTGTATTTTAAATAAAAGCTAATGAAATATATTAGGAATGAGCTTAAATAATAATATTAATAATACTAATAAAATATTAGATTCATTATAGAAATTTTCATGACTACAAGATATTTTATATACTAAAAATAGTTTTAGTTGTAGGGAATTTAATGGCCTGCATCCATGACAATTTTATGTATATGTAAAGTCCTCAATTCAATATTATTGGTAATATTATTCTGTTATGCAGTATAGATTAAACTGAATGTGTCATTTTTAACTAAATTGAATGCTTTTAATATCTGTGAATTCGCATAGTCGAACTTAAATGCAAAAGGTTTCCCAACCACTTTTAAAAGAGAAAAAGCACACAAAGCTTTTAGTAGTGTTTTTTTTTTTTTAATCTTGTACGTTATTATAAATTGCTCTACCCTCATCAAGTCTATTGGATGTTTGCAAATGGTTCGAGTTATCTGTGTGTATTTCAGAGTGGATGCTCAGACCAAAACATCCATGATAAAGGATAAGGCGGTGAAGGATCTTGCACAGTACTCAGCTGAGATGCAGGAGCTGGAGAGAGTCATCGCTCATGAACACCAACTCAAAGAGTTCATGAGCACCAAGAATAATCAGAGAGCCAACATGGATAATGGGAAGAAAAACAGACGCAGACAGGGTCAGAGAGCAGTCATTGTTAGGAATCAGAAATGCTACTGTATTTCGGCTGAAAAGTTAACTAAGTGTGCTGATGGCAGAGATGAAGGAGCAGAGGAAGGCAGACGGAGGAGAAGAGACACCCGAGTCTCTGAGGAAGGCTTTCCAGCAGATTCAGGAACTGACTGGAGAAGACAATTTGGGGAAGCTGGTTACAAAATTCATTCAGGGTGAGCTTTGTGTTTTCTTGTTTGTGCTAGCAAAGGATTCCAGTGTGTTATGCTACAACTGATTTTTTATTTTTTTTGACAGGTGAAGAAAGGAACTTTGCTCTGTTTAATTACGTGAATGAACAGAATGCGGAAGCTGAGAAACTGAGAGAGGAAATCCAACAGGTCAGTGTGTCAGCATTTCTCTTTAAGCTTTTATATTTTATTCCAGCTACATTTCAATGAACGGGAACGGTCTTGAATAATTGTAGTTTTAGTCAACAGTAACAACGCTGGAAATTACAACTTGAAGACCAAGCAAAAGCCTGTGCCTACCAAGCTGAATGAACATGCATTGACATTTTAATATGATTTTAAACCCATTTTTTGTCTTGATGCTCTTCTAGATCAGAAAAGATACGAAGCAGCTGAACATAAAAAGTCGCCAGCAGGAGCAGGAAAGTCAGGTGGCTTTAAAACAGGTGAAGGCACAACTGCAAGAGTGTAAGGCACAGACTCAACTGTATGAAGACCAGGCCGATCACATCAGCAAGATCCTTGATCAGTTCAAAACAGGTACAACAGATGATCCCTGGAAGGATCAAGACCACATTATCGTATTGGAATAAGTATATTGCTTACTATATATAAAACGCTTATACTTACATGTTGCAGTTACTTATGTTGATGTCATTTCTAGGGATAGACAGTATGTTCAAAAGGACTGACTGCAGCTTAGGGCAGATGGAAGGCATGCTGGGATCTTCCTCTGGGATCACAGACAGTAATCTGATGATGTACCTCGGCTTGGTGGAGCAGAAGGCCAGTGAACTGCTCACCATCCAAGCCTTCATTAGATCTAAGGTACAGAAAAGACTTAATTCACTCCAGCACACATGTGAGAGAAGGTACAGGTTATTTGATAGCATTAAAGCAATTTCATGTGGCTTTAACAAATACAAATAACAAATACAAATAAGAAATACAAATAAGAAATACAAAGTCGTGCATTAGATTGTAGGGTAAAAAAAAAAAAAAAAAAAAGTATTGCAGGTAATATACTATTCTATTCAGCGATGCGATACAATGCGTAAAAAGACAGTATAAGTCATTATAATCAGTAATTATTGAGGTATTCAGCCAATCACAAAGCACTGGATAGCTGAGCAATCAGGGAACACCTCACTTTTCAGACCGATGAGCTGTGTAAAAACTGATGCGTTAGGAGAAGCAATAATGTACAGTACGTGGAACCCTAAACAGCATAAACACATTTCATTACACCGAAAACACAAAATAATGTTCTTTTTAGCAACATCATATGACCTCTTTACTGTAAACATATTTCACATGTTGACAGGACCCAGAGAACAGTTCTGATCTGAAAACGGTCGCTCCGTTCCTGCTGGGTCAGAAACTAGACGTTCAGACACACGAGGCGATCGTTCAGCCTCCTGCTAACAGGTATGAGCGGCTTTTTATATATTGAGCCAAATAGACAAAATATATGGAAATATTAAATATGTGACTTCATGTTGTCAATACATGCTTCTGATATTATTGTGCATGATTCAGGCATGATTATGAGGCAGAGGACTCTTCTCTGATAGATGAAGCGGAACGACCTTTGACACGTGAAGAACTCCGTCAGCACATTATGAGGAAGAGTGTAAGGAACACAGTAGAGCTTTTTCGTATTTTGATTTACCTGCTAACTACGGTTGCATTACAGTTACAGGGTAATTGTTGGTTATCTCTAGCAGGACCAGCTTAAAGAAGATTCTCTGCGTGCAGGAGGGAGCAGAGAAGTCAAAACCCCTAAGAGCAGCACCATGTCCAGAACCTCCCTGGAGGCCTAAGACGCAGTCTGGTCTTCTGGTTATTATTTTACTATGCATGTTTTTCTGTGTAATGCTTGAAGGATTTGGGTCTCTTATTATTATTAAATGATAATAATTATTATTTAATAAATAACATAAAATAAAGTATATTCTTAACTCAATTCCTGTTTACTTTGAAAACCTCAAAATTGCACATCGCATAGATTTTGTTATCCAGGAGATTTTCTAATAATTGTGTAATTATGTTTCATTTTCTGCAGCTCATTCTCTAGTATGTTTTTTATTTTTATTTTTAAATATGCTATGCAGAGTATAAGAATGTTTTCTGGTTAATTAGATTTGAGTTTAACTGGTTTGAAATTTGATGCCTTTTAAGCCCCCCCCATTTGTTGCAAAACATTTTGTGCACAAGGCCCACCTGGTTACCATGGTAGCAACAACCCCCCCCCCCCCTTATAACAGCTGAAGCTCATTTCCGCATACGAGCAATGGCTTGGTCTCAGCCACTTACAAGAACTGCGCACTGCAAAAAAACAAATCAAACAAACAAACAAAAAAAACCTCAGAGATAACGCTGAGAAGAAAGAAAATGAATGACTTATGAATAGGCAGAATGTGATACATATCATATCATTCTTTTGTCACGTCTTGAACAGTATGTAGCTTCTCTTACCTGTGGCGTTCCCCAAGGTTCAATCTTGGCTCCAACTCGGTTTTCACTATTCTTGTTACCTCTAGGTACCATTCTTAGGAGGAATAGAGTGTTTTTTCACTTGGATGCAGATGACACTCAAATCTATTTTCCTTTGAAGCATACTGAAAGGAAAAGTTTAGAAACTTTGGTTGCTTGTCTAAACGATAAATGATCCTGGATGACCTCAAATTTTTTTAACTTAAATGCGAGTTAAACAGAAGCAATTGTGTTTGGGTCCTCTGTGGGTAAAAAAAACTACTGTTAATGTTTCCAATCTGTACTCTTACATCAAACCGACTGTGAAAGATCTGGGAGTCTTTTTGGATTCCACTCTAAAAGTTTTATCACCTGAAACTTCTGTCTAGAGTAAAGTCTTTTCTATCCCCCAAATATCTTGAAAGAGTTACACATGCTATTGTTCTATACATCTTGGATTATTGTAATTCTATATACACTGGAATATCCATATCCTCTATTAGTTCAAAATGCTGCAGCCAGATATTTAACTGGACCCTGCAAACCTTAACATATTACTACTTTAAAGGCCCTTAACTGGTTGCCAGGTTGTAATAAGTTGATTTCAAAATGTTGTTTGTTTTTAAATGTCTAAATGTTCTTGTGCGCACATACTTATCTGAACTCTTAAGTCTGAACACGTCAGGCAGGTGCATACGGTCCACAAACAGAAATGGCCCAGCCTCGAACATGTTTGAAGTCGAGAGGGGATTGTGCATTCATAGTTTTTGGTTCTAGGCTTTGGAATAGCCTTCCCTTACCTCTAAGATCCATGTCCTCTGTACTTAAGTTTAAATCTAAGTTTTTAAACAAATCTTAATTATATTTGTATTTCTTTATTAGTTACTCGACTTTTTTCTCTTTGTCTTGTACCTTAGTCTTACAATAATCTGTAAAGAACAATGGTCAGCTCCTGTTGTTTATTTGTGCTATATAAACAAATGAAATATAAAAATAAAAAATAATTTCTATAATTTTTCATGTCATGCTCTTTTTTTTCTTCCCATGATGCATTAGGCTACTTCTTTCTCTTTCAGCATTTTTGTTTTCAAAACTAGAATGTCGGCCTTTATTTATTATTATTTTGAAGTCTTTAGTAGTGTTTGCAAATATTATCGAAGTTTAGTGATGTAATTTAGTTTTTGACCGTAAACACATTTATAATGGTACAAATGATACCTATTTCAAATAAATGCTTTTAATTTAACTTTCTGTTCACAAAAGTAAAAAAAAAAAAAACTATTAAGCAGCAAAAAACTTTTCAGCATTGTCAATAATTATTTACTATTATTAACAATTGAGCACCAAAAATAATTGATCAGCATATTATAATATGATTTCTGAAAGCTGAATGTTGGAAGAAGACTGAAGATTGAAGTATTTTTTTTTTATTACATTTTAAAACATTACAACTGTAAACAGTTATTTGAATGTCTAATTCACAATATTACTGTTTTTGTTTTCTCAAATAAATGCAGGTTTGGTGAGCATAAACAAACAAAACTAAAAGTGTAATATTCCATACTTTTGACTTGAAGTGTACATGTTGGTTTTGTATGTTCATATATGTTGTCATACAGTGAATCTATTGTCTTATGGCTTACAAACTACCTCTGAATACTCATACTCTATAATCTATGCCAACATAAGGCAAAATCTTAAATTTACTTCCATCCCCATATGGATCCAGGGTGATGGACTGAGTCCAGTCATACCAGTTATTCTGGTTATCGTAACAGCCATTCACACCGTGCCATCGCTGACTGTGTATCCTGATGAGGTCTCGCTCCGTGACCTCTCGGCTGACCCCTGGAAGGGCTTTCACAGGGAACTCTGGGATAAACCCATGAGTTTTCCTGCACTCTCTGGAATTCTTTACCTCTTGCTTGATGTTTTCATCCACAGAAAAGCTCATCCCGGACTTCTCTGAAGTCAGTAAGCTATTCTGAATCATCTTACTTTGTGACATCTCTCTCCAGTTTATCTGTTGATCACCGTCCTGGATTTCACTTCCCGTTGATCTCTGCCCATCTTTTGTAAGTGTTTTGCTTGATATGGGTCGAGTATGAGAATCATTTGCTAGTTTGGCCGCTTGCAGTTGTGCAGTGTTGGTACGGTCCCCTCCATTGTGTGTGACAGTGTGACTGTTATACTGTTTCTTCCTCGTCTTATACTCAATAGCCCCTATGTTTGTCTCTTTCACTGTGCTGGAGACCTCATCGAGGTTACCATTTAGTGGAGCAGGTTGGAGTATGTTGAGGAGGTCTGAAGGCTGTTGCATCTTTACATGTGAATCTTGGAAGAATGAATTTGGTTGATGAGGAGTACTGGAAGTGGATTGGGCTGGTTCCTTGGCTGAAAAAAAGTGCTTTTTGTCGCTGTGACTGGCAGGGGTGGTGTTTCTTTCAGACATGTGCTTGTCTTTGATAATGGTCTTATGGTCATTTTGGAAATGATGATTGGACAGAGATGTTCTCCAGCTTGTGGACTGTTGTAAACACTTGATGGACGAAGAATATGGTTTGATCGCACGGACAGGTATTTTACTTTTTCTAAAACTGTTTGGATTCTTAATGGTTTTATCTGGTAGAGAACCCTGCAACATTTCAGCTCTCTCACTCATGTTACTGTGGTCATGTTCAGTAAGGGTTTGTGTAGAGCCAGGAATACATTCAGCAGAAGTCAAACTGACTGCAAAGTTTGAGAGCGCTTCTACGGTGACTTCATTTACTCCAACCATCCTCCGCCAATGTCGAATCAGATTTTTTAAACGTTTAACAAGATCTTCATCTGTGCTCTTTTTTCTCACATCATTGATCAACTTTCCAAACCTGGTTTCCTGGAATACAACAAACCAAATCATTCCTTAAGGATTGCATTTTTTTTGTAAAGTAAATTAATGCATTAAACAGCAACAGTCAATGGTATGGAAGCCCGTTTCCGCCACTTAATTAAATTAAATTATTTAATTGCGAACTTTTTATTTCACAGTTCTGATTTTTTTTTTTTACCAGAACTGCTAACCTTTAGTAGTTTTTAGTAGTGTTTGCAAATACAAAAATTGGGATTACTGAAGTTTAGTGATGTTATTTAGTTTTTAAAAAAGAAATTCATATTTTATTCCACAAAGACACATTCAATTGATCAAAAGTGACCGTAAACAAATTTAGAATGGTACAAAGGATACCTATTTCAAATAAATGCTTTTAATTTAACTTTCTGTTCACATACTATGGAAGTCAATGGTATGGAAGCCAGTTTCCGCCACTTAATAAAAAAATAAAATGATTTAATTGCGACTTTTTATTTCACAGTTCTGATTTTTTTTTTACCAGAACTGTGTGATGTAAAAGAGTTCATATCTCGCAATTCTGACTTTGTAACTTGAATTCGCAATTGTGAGAAAAAAAGAAGTCAGAATTACAAGATATAAAGTCGCAATTGCAAAAAAACAACAACTCAGAAATCAGAACTCGCAATTCTGACTTTATAACGCACAATTTAGACTTTTGCGTGTTATAAAGTCAGAATTGAAGGTGCAGAAGGAACAGAAGGTGGAAGTCGTGGCCTAATGGTTAGAGGGTTGGACTCCCAATCGAAGGGTTGTGAGTTCTAGTCTCGGGCCGGACGGAATTGTGGGTGGGGGGAGTGCATGTACAGCTCTCTCTCCACCTTCAATACCATGACTTAGGTGCCCTTGAGCAAGGCACTGAACCCCCAACTGCTCCCCGGACGCCGCAGCATAAATGGGTGCCCACTGCTCCGGGTGTGTGCTCACAGTGTGTGTGTTCACTACACACACTGCTCTGTGTGTGTGCATTTCGGATGGGTTAAATGCAGAGCACAAATTCTGAGTATGGGTCACCATACTTGGCTGAATGTCACTTCACTATAACTATTTTTTTCACTATATTACAAGATATGAAAGTCAGAATTGTTTGATAAAGTCGCAATTACCGTATTTTTACCGTATATAAGTCACACCTGAGTATAAGTCGCATCAGTCCAAAAATACGTCATGATGAGGAAAAAAACATATATAAGTCGCACTGGACTATAAGTCTCATTTATTTAGAACCAAGAACCAAGAGAAAACATTACCATCTACAGCCGCGTTTATTAGTGTAGACTACTTGAGCACTGAGCAGCATAGAGCGCCCTCTGGTGGCTGTAGACGGTCATGTTTTCTCTTGGTTCATGACAAATTAATTTTGATAAATAAGTCGCACCTGACTATAAGTCGCAGGACCAGCCAAACTATGAAAAAAAGTGCGACGTATAGTCCGGAAAATATGGTATCTTGTTTTATTTTTTATGCAGAAACGGGCTTCCATACAATGGGCATCAGCAACTGTTACCAACATTCTTCCAAGTATCTTCTCTCATGTTCAGCAGAAGAAAATATCTCATACAGGTTTGGAACAACTTGCTTTTTTGAGTGAACCATGCTTTAACTCACATATTCAGTGTGAAACTATATCCCAGTTGTTGGGATAAACTCAGTGTAAACAGAGTTGAGTTAGTATCTTACCACTAGAGCCTCTTTAGTCATGGGGTAACTTTCCAAGCAGCATATCACATCCAAAACAGCCATCATGTTCTGTATCTGCTGACAGGTAGACGTTGAGCTAAAGTCACTTCCATGCATTCATAATATTCTCTATGCATTAAAAAAAAAAACTATAACTCCTATAATAGGTAATATGCTTAGAGAGTAAGTTCCTGTCTTATTTCTAAAGCTGGTCATACTCATGAAAGTAGATGGGCCTCATGCTTTTGAATCTACTCTCACATGTGCACCTGCAGCAGTCACCAGACCAGCAGAGACTCTTTCAGATCCCAGGCAACAGTCGTTTGCCAATGCAAATGTAATATGCTTGCATACTCATACCTGTAAAAATCTGTGAAAAGGCCCCTAACCCTAACCCCAACTCACCACAGTGAGACTGAGCAAACCAGCAGATAAAACAAAACCAATTAATTTAAGGAATAAATTAAATCTTGATTATGGGATAAACAGGCCTATTACACAGACACTGGCAAAACAGACGTTAATATAAACCATGGTCAAGAATATGTAAGAATGCACACAAAAAAGTTGAAATACATGAAATATTGCTTCCCTAATTTTCTCCACATAAAGTGCTGAAAGAATGGATAGAATATGACATGTAGTTGAACTGAATTATTAAATGAAGAGACTGCACATGCATCATGGTTATACTAGACAAACCCATAAATACTGAAGTCATTATTTGCGTCTATAACTCAGCTTGTACTCACGTTACTTTGAGCATCGATGGCCTGAAGGAGCTTCTCTTTGAGCTGTTGAGGTCTTAATGAAGCTCTTTTCATTGTCTCTGAATGATTCACAGCATTGAGAACACACAATACATACAAAACTCTTCAAACATGCACACGTCTTTCATATGAAACCACTTTACTGGCAGCCCAAAATGAGCTTAACAAATCGTGTCCATGCAGGCAAATGACTCAGCTGTCCTGAAAAGGGTTCTACAGGTGCACTACTGTTTTCACATAGCCCTACAGAGTTAGCAATGAGTCTTCATGAAAATCACATATACTTTTACTTCCGATTTGGATTTTGTATGGTTCCATTCCAGTGGAAACTCAATATGGTTGTTCAATTGTACACATATTGAGTGGTCAAAAACCAAATGTGTGTCACTTTGCATACAGATCATACTTTTCTTTTTTAAAGAGGAATGTCTGAACAATGTGTATCGTGTTTCCCTCTGTCAAAACAACTGCACTGAACACAAACTAAGATTTTTGTTGAAATCCAAGAGCTTTCTGACCCTGCATGGACAGCAACGTAAATGACTCATTCAAGGCCCAGAAAGGTCGTAAGATCATCGTTAAAATAGCCATCACATAATACTGCCATATAGTTCCACACACTGTTCACATTTCAATGCAAAAACTATTGGTCTGCTATCTTTGCAAGTACTTTATGTAGAGAAAATCATGTATACCAAGATAAAGTTTTTTCTGTACTCATAATATTGTAACAAATCGAATATTTTTTGTTATAATAATGCCTCGAGTATTAGTGACAAAGGAACCAACAGACAAAACTAAGAACAAAGGCAGAACTAAAATCTAAAAATCAAATCGGTTCACTTTTGTGAAGCATACATTTATATAATCTTCTGTGGTAGAGTGGATAATTTAGCATATTACCAATTAAATTCAGTTTCATTTTAGCTGAGAACAATACAGTAAAATCCTGATCTTCAGCTCACTGTTATCTGCAAGATTCTCAGGCACATAAATCTCAAGATGAAAGTCTTTTTGGAACAAATACAAACATGAACCAACATTTTAAACAAGTGCTTCATTTTATTAATTAACAACTAGAGCAGCAAAACTAAGACATGAAGACATAACATGGTGAATGACATGCGACATGAGACATTTGACTGATTTTTCTGCTTTTGCAAAACAACTCGCTTATACAGTAAAAACATCTCCAAAACTACAGGGGAAAGAACACATGGAAAACACTTCCTCCATTGATTTTAAAGATGCCGCCAAATGTCTGCCAACTCCCAAGTGCTGTTCAATGTTTGTAAAAAGCAACATTTCCAAATACTGCCAAATGTATCGCTGGGTGAGACGCCAAACTAAACAATAAGAGAACATAATGAATGGACTCAAAATAATACATGAGAAAAGCCAACATCAGCAGAGGCCACCCAGTGAGACGATCAGCACCCCTCTACCCAAGCATTATTCCCTGCTTCATCACACATACATCATTAAAACGATTTCTTAGAGATCCCTTCTGTCTGGCCATGTATCACTGGGCGGTACATCTCCACTCATGTTGAGTTCACTGGTCGTCTCTTTTTTGGTTGGATCAGTTCAGGTGTCTTGAGAGCATCAGAAATCCCTTTCTTGGGACGTTTGGCTACACCAGCTGTACGGTGGCAGCCTGAAGGTAACCCTGCAGGTACTGAAGAGCTTCTGCTGGCAGACTGGTGCTCAACATGGAGGGCACCTGTTAAAGATGACATTTCGTTACTTCAACATCTCAGCAGGTATTCTGGATGCACAGCTCACTGGAAGTCTGGAGACCAAGCAAGCGAGTCATTTTAGTGATTATCTCAGCATCCTTCTCGTGAGAGATACTCACCCTTCCAGGACAGGCGGTGGAGAGTTTGTGTAAGGACTGAGCTAGGAGGATTTTGGGATTGCTGACAGCGTCTCCGATGGGGTCATGCTCTTTCTTGCCTGCGAATGCAAGCTGTGAGAAAGCGGTCTGGTATCCAGGAGTGTCCTCGATGTCTATGAAATGCTCATCGTCTGGGATGCTGTCGTCTTCAGGTAACTCGAACAGACCAATCAAAGACTGCAACAAAGGAGTCCTAAAGAGAAAAAGCAGACTTTTCTCATCAAATGTTCAGGATTAATTCATCAGATCATCGGACAGCCCAAGTTATCTTGTTAGACTCAGACGATGTTTACACAAATTAACGATGTAGTCAAAAACAGAAAAGTTTGCGTTTAAACATCCACGAAAACGGACAAAAGTGCTGTAGTCAAGTGCAAGGCCAGTAGTTGGCGCTGTCACTTAGTAAACAGCACCTGTAGGGAAGTGACAATCGTATGTTGTATATGATGCGTCTCTGCTATTGGTTGTAATACAGGTGAAGTAAATACAGACTTTGCTAAAGAAGCGTCAGCAAACTCTTGAGCGGCAACAACACGTACTACGCACGCGCATGACATCATTTTCAAAGATTCCATTACTGGGTGTTTACACGGAAACGATAACGGTGCAGATTTAAAAAAACGTGCCCTTCAAAACCCGTTTTTAAAAAAATGCATAAAAAGTTTACCATTTTTGGCTGAAAACGTTGTCGTGTATATGGCTTCTCAATGACTAATAAGAGTGTCTACAGAAATCTATGGAAAAAAGTTTTTAGAAATGTGCTCTTTGTATCCTTGTTGTTTTCATAAGGTTTTTAAGAAAATGTAAATGACTTGTGAAATGTCATGGTGTATCCATCACGATTTAAGTAATAAGTGTACACATTGTAAATATTTTTCAAGGTAAGTTATTCACCATTCATAATATTTTGGAAAGTGGCACAACATGACATTATGGATGGTCATAAAGATGTCAAATTATCTGTAAGGTCATAATTGGCTGCTGGGGTCCACTCTGATATATACAATTTTTTTTTAAAGAAAAACTAAGCAAATTAGTCACCCAGATAAGCATCCTACTGTTTAATGAAAATTCTTTTTCCAGGGTAACTGCTAATGTACTGGGGAAATAGAGTTAAAAGCTGATGAGAAATCCACAAATAGAATTTTCACACGAGTTTTATGTTTCTCTAAATGTGAATACAGCAGATGCAATAGTTAAAGTTGCATTCTCATCCCCCTTGGATGACTGATATGCAAATTGTTCAAAGTTCACTAGGGATCTTAATTTCTATTTAAATTTCCCACTTTAATTATTTTAGATGTTTTCCATAAAACAGGGACAATACCAGAATAACAAGATGCTCTAAAAATCTCAAAAATTGGCCTAAAAAAAAAAATGCCTGTAGTGTGTCTTACCAGAGTTTGGTGTACTCCGTGTCCATCATGGCGGGACACTCAGTGAGGATCTTAGTGATGCCCACAGCACAGATCTTCTTCTCCACCGGCCCCGAGACCTTCTGCACCTCGGGAATTATGATCTTCTCTACAACCATGCCAAACATCCTAGTGGACACCCAACACATACACTTTTTTAAAAGATGCTTTGATGGGAAAATATAATGAAGCTAGTCAGTAATATCTGCAATGATTACGACTCGACATGTTTGAATAATAAAGCTACTTGCTTTGGCTGGATGCTATCAAATATCTCCTGCAATGCAATTGCTCCATATTTCACACAATAAAGGTTAATGAACACCAGGAAGCCTGTGTAGAGAAAAGGGGAGACAGATCAATAAAGTGAGCAATCTGTCATTTTAAAATTACAGGGCTCATTTAAATATGGGGTTAGAAGTCAACTCTGATCAGAAGTGACCGCAATCCCTCACTCTTAACAAATTTTGTAGTCTTGGAGCTCTGAAGCCTCTGGAAAAGCAAAATAAAGATCTGTTTCCTGTACTGGGTGATGGAATCTCTGCATTAAAAAAAAAACACACAGAACCAAATGAACAGAGCACAGAAATGTCAACTCTTTTATTCTTGTGTCCTCGTTGCACGTCTCTTACGTAGGCATGTGCTCCACTATACTGTTGAGCAGATAGAAGCCTTGATGGTCGTTAGCCTTGGATGCGATGAGCTTCTGGAATACTCCAAGAAGACCAGGCTGAAAATAAATCAACAAAGCGGTTGAGGTAAGGTTAACTGCATTGTGGCTATTCATCTAGCAAAAAACCAAACTAGAAGACATCCCATGAAACACTCACAATCTTATCAGCGGCTGTGCTGGCGATGGCGCCGGCTCCTTTCTCCAGATAGGCCTGCAGCAGCCGCACGAGCGGAGGGATGTTTCCGGTGCGTTCCCACAGCACGGGCTGCAGGAGGTGAGGAAACAGGGCCATGTAGGAGGAGGGGATGGAGCTGGTGTGGATCTCCAGCAGCAGAGACATCACCTGGAAGACGTACGGCACAAACTCTGCAGGGCCAGAGGAGGCGAGAGGAAAGGCCCATAAAAACATGGCTTCCATCAAGAAGTCACATACAGGAAACACCGCTCTCTCGTTCAGATGTTTGGAGTCAGTAAAGACTTTTGACAGAGCACTTTGATCCATATATAAGGCGCTCTGGATTATAAGGCGCACTGTCGTTTTTTGAGAAAATTAAAGGCTTTTAAGTGCGCCTTATAGTGCGGAAAATACGGTAAATGCAGACTCCATACTTCTGAATGGTTGTGTAAGCCATCATACAACTGTGTGAAAAAGGTTTAACAGCTTTCTAACAGCGTAACGCACCCTGCACATCATTCTGGAGGATCTCAGTAAACACAGGAAACAGGGCCTCTTCGAAGCTGTTCACCGTGTCTGGATTGGCCTTGCAGGTGATCCTGATGGACAGGCACAGGGACTCAAACAGGTAATGGTTGAAATGTGGCTTACTGGGATTCTGTTGAGAAAAGAGATTCATGCACGTACATAATTTATACTGCTTACTATAAAACAGTTATTTGAATGACTAAATTAAGTCTAACATTTGCCACACGATCTCACCGTTACACATTTTATTCAGCCACTAGCTATTTGAATGCAGAATATGTGCATGCCTCAGAAATTGAACTAGTATGCTGAATTGTATAGTAGCATGGCATGCCGAACACATCTCTGTATAGAACATGGACATATCCCGTCCTGCCTTTAGGATCAAGTCCTGCTTGGGAAGTGTCCCCTTTTATGGACGGATATTTCTGTGTGTCCTGCCAGTGCATCTGATGCCATGGACTGAGACAGAGAGCACATGACTGGACACAAACCTGAGCTCAAGCCTCCTTCACAGGACAGCAGATTTAGTGACCGGCTTACCTTGCTGACGAGGAGAAGCTTATGGGTGAGCTGGCCAATGAGAGTGGGGATGTAGGGCACAATGGCTTCCTGTAAGAGGGAGAAACTCCTCATGATGGCTGGGGAGGTGACAAACAGAAAAGGTCAAGGACTATATAACTACAGAAAGGTGTTTTGTGAATCTCAAAGAGGCAATAACCTTTCATGATGTACTCGTTCTCAGATGAGCCAGGGATTGCTAAAGATTTGAACAGATTGTTGAGTAACTGTTCTGTGAAGGGTGCCATTTCAGTAGAAGTGATGCTGAAAAATAGGATTCGTTAAGAAAATCAATAAACGGCAAAATTCAGAACATGGCCATTCTTATGTCTTGTACTGGATGAACTCACAGAGTGGTGTTGTTGGCTCCTCTCATGGTGAAGAGTCTCTCGAGTGCATGTGCTGCGTAGGTGTGCTGAACGATGCTCTCTGCCTGCAGGTGGGCCACCAGGAGAGGGACAGCCTCCAGCAGCTGCTCTTTAGGGAGCTGGAGGAACAGACAGAAGCCAGACCAATCACACCCAGTCAAGGCATGCTTGTGTAATGGACAGAGAACAATGGAATGGAAAAGAAAGTGCTTACTTGACTCCTGAAGGTCATGACATACTTGATGGCATCTGCTTTCAAAACTGGAAACTCGTTCACTGAGGAAAAAAGAAGAAAATACCTGTCATTCAGCATCATTTCAGTTCAGTTTAAAATGCTAAACGAGATGAGCAAGGCCAATTACCATTGGGAGATTTCAGGTCTACTAGAATGTGGTTGACAAAGAATTCGGACAGGTTCACCAGCTCATTGGCTTGTGTTATTCCATGCTGTAAAACAGAAGTACACCTTTGTCAGACTGGATCTCAGAACTATAGCTCACAAGCCAACAGAAATCAGACGGGCTCCTATAA
The DNA here is from genome assembly GCF_023724105.1 of Carassius gibelio. NCBI lineage: Eukaryota > Metazoa > Chordata > Actinopteri > Cypriniformes > Cyprinidae > Carassius > Carassius gibelio. The sequence continues at coordinate 18,024,217 of NC_068381.1, forward strand.
TCTGAAAAGAAACTGATATGTAAATGTTACTTGTTAAACATCAGAAGCTATAGCCTACATGGATAAAAAAAAAAAAATAATAAAAAAATAAAACAAACATGACGCTTGTAAATTACATTTTGCAGATTTACTCAGTGTATAAAATGTGGTACTAGTGTTGTCAAAAGACCTGGTACTTTGGTACCAAGTTGGTACTAAAAAAATATGAAAATGTGACTGTAGCAGGTTTCTTTAAGTACCGGTGGTATCGAGGACCCGGTCAACCTGGTGCTTGACGCATTCAGTGCTATTTCCACGGAGCAGAAAACGCGGACGGAATCTCAAAATCCAGTCATGAAAATGAAACTTACATCTTAATATGGACAGTCACGGTATTTGTCAAAGTTCAAATCAAATCAAATCAAATCTCCATATGGACCACATTCCTGCCAACCTTGGAGAAATTTTATGAGTACTACAACTACAAAAGTCTAACTAGTAAAATGTTTACACGCTATGTGAAAACTAGTACAAGTATATAAATAAATAAGAGGCTTAACAATACTCATGTTTGCGATCTCTGCTGAATAAAGTGCTTCATCCTTTTTTTCTGAGGAAATCCAAATCTCAAATACTCAACCAAATCACATTTTGGGGTGAATTAAATCATATTCCTCTCATCGCGAAGCAAACAGTAAAATAAAAATAAAAACTTTATTTAACATTAGAATCTGTATAGCGCGTTCAGCGCGGGGGCGTGGTCGAATTAGAAGATAATGAATGGAGACGTGAAAAACAGACATTGCGTTATTTTCATATGGATTACTTTATCACAGCATATTTGTTTTTGGCAGTACTTAGTTTAAAATGAGACATGTCAAGCTTTCTAGATATATCTCTCATGTCTCTTCATTGAGTATTCACGGAGTTACACTTCATTTTAATGACGTGTTTGTAAATGAAGATCAGCGCAGACGAAGGCTGCAGACAGCATACCTTGTTTGTTATCTTTATTTTATAAGTGCACAAAGTTCTGTTGTTATTATGTCTGTATACAAATAAAAGTAGACCCTTTACAGAATCGATTGATGTATTGATCTTATCTGTACGATCAAAACTGAAAGTGTAATTTAAGTTCTTTTCGGGGTTATCAGGAGAAAATGACTCAAAACGCGTATACACGTTAACCGACTCAAGAGGGTTGAACAGAACACTTCAAAACGAAAGAAAACAGACTGCTCTCTGCTTATGTAACGTTAATCCGTATGAAATGTGCATTTCTCTGGCGCGTTCACTACTGCGAAGATCGCGAGACAGCATCGTCAACTTTATCTTTGCAGTCGACACGACTGATACAGAAAACACTTGTTTATTAATAATTATATTCATAAAATATAAAATATTCATAATCATTACTTTTGCCGGTTCTTTGTGACAGCTTTTAGGTGCGTTTATTGGCAGCGCCAACCTTACATGTTAGCCTCATAGACTGTAAAAAAATATGGACGTAGTGTCCGTGACGTCACCCATAGACTCCTCATTAGCGGTTTTGAAGCCTGAAGTGTTTTGAAGTGTGTAAAGCGGGCCGTCGCCATCTCGGCAGCGCGTCACTGCGCGACTCTCCCGGATAATCGAAAATTGGCAAAAAGGCGGGAGCTGATTGCTGAAGCCACACCCACCTAGCGCGACGGCATTGTCAGCAGCTGCAATCCACCTATCACTTAAGTGGCCACGCCCTTAATTATGCAAAACTTTAAGTCTTAATATAATTTAAACGGATGAGTTTTAAAAAAAATTCACCCCCCTCACAGTTGTCATGAGGGGCAAAATTAGCAATATAGACCAAAATCATTTTTTGAACCAGGCTGTAAACATGTTTTTTTCTGCTGTAAAGTTGGGCATTTTAACATGGGGAGTCTATGGGACTGACTCCCTTTTGCAGCCAGCCTCAAGCGGCCAGTCGATGAACTGCAGTTTTAGTCACTTCCTTATTGGCCTCACGAGAGAGAGCGGGAGGTTGCCACTTGGTTAGCCTACATGAACGCGTGAACTGAACTGAGCTCGTCCCAGCTGGACTGCTTGTTATGATGTCAATGTAATTTTTTTTTATGTTCATAAATTAAATTAGGCTAAACATAGCCTAACTGTTACCTTTACCTTACCTTAATCAGCACCTGGCCTGTCTAAAACCTTCTAGATTTCAAGCCATTCCACCACTTTTCTAACTGCCAACTAAGCTTGTGGATAGGAGGGGCAGGTCGGCGGCAGGTTAACATGCAGCGCTCTGATTGGCCGAAAGCTTTTCACTCCACTTAGCTCAGCGGCAGAATCCAAGTAAACTGAAATCGGTGAAATGCGAGAAGCAACAAAATGCGTACCTAGAGAGCAGAGAATCGTACAAGCGTACATATGGGTCAAAATGCGTGCAGAGTACGAAAAATGCGTACATGTTGGCAGGTCTGGGACCAGTATCTGTAAATGTTAAGCCGCAAAAGTTGGTTGAAATCCTGCACGAACGAATGGTTTGCTTACTACATAGACTGAAGCGCGTGACACTTGCATTAACTTAACTTCAACTGCCGTCTCTATGAGGACATAAATACATAAACTATATCACCAGAGATGTTCTGAGTCACTTCACAAGCATTTTACAGTTTTATGTGAGTAAAACCAGTGTCAAAATTAAAGTAGCCTGTCAAAATAAAGGTTCATTTTTACATAAAGGCATTGTGCTCGAAATATTAAATTAGTTAAATTAAATTAAATTTATGCATTTAGCAGACGATTTTATCCAAAGCGACTTACAGTGCATTCTGGCTATCAATTTTTACATATCATGTGTTCCCGGGGAATCGAACCCCCAACCTTGCGCTTGCTTAGCAGTGCTCTACCAGTTGAGCTACAGGAACACTATATTACTATTATTTAGCAAAATGTATGTGATACTGCTCCTACTTTTGAAAAAAAAAAAACTATTTTTTAAAGAAATCACACAATATTTCTTCTATGTTTTAAATTGAATAGCAAATCCCCTTTAATTACCAAAAAACCGTGGCAACACTATGTGGTACTGTCAAACGATTAATCACAACCAAAATAAAAGTTTGTTTCATGATGTGTTTACTGTGCATATTTATTATGTACCATATTTTTCGGACTATAAGAAGTCGCACTGGACTATAAGTCGCATTTATTTAGAACCAAGAACCAAGAGAAAACATTACCGTCTACAGACGGGAGAGGTCGCTCTATGTCTTCAGTGTAGACTACAGAAACACTGAGCAGCATAGAGCGCCCTCTCGCGGCTGTAGACGGTCATGTTTTCTATTGGTTCATTTCTCTTAGTTCGTGTCAGATTAAAGGCAGGGTAGGTAAAAAATTTATAAACAACTTTCTTCCAAATTCGTTTAAACTTTCTATATATATCAATGCATAATTAAAATGTAAGTACTCTGATAAAAAGAGTATAAAAATCGAGTGACTCTAGACCGTTTAATCTGTATTAAACACAGCTCATTATTTCCATTCGGGACGAAACATAGGATTGGCTTAGGCGACTGTCACTCTCTCGCAACCATGGCAACCACACTTTTGCCACACATGACCTGCCTACTTGCGCGCGTACGTTTGATTTGAGGAATTCAAGAGGCACGGATCCTAGGAATACCAAAACAATTGTAGAGAAACAGCAAGCAAAATTCACAGTACCGGCCTATGCAGTTTGTGAAGGCAAACCAGGCAAAAAAAAGGAAGACAGTAACAGTACAAGAAAAGGCAATGAACAAAAAGTCTTTGGATAAACAAAGAAATAAAACGTGAGTTAATATCGACGTGGCTTTCCAGCGATGCGAGAACTGAGGGAACTCAAGGGGCTGAAAAGTGACTCCTTGATGGCTTTATTTCTGCTGGACAGGTAAATCTTTATTTTTGTATTTTGATCATACATATTTTTTTGTTTATTTTTTCATGAAGCATGTGTCATTAGCACACGTAGCTGCATAATATAGCTAACATAACATTACTTAGCAAGCCGTAATAGAGACGATAAATAATCTATAGGCCTAGCTCAAGATGATAGCTATAGCGTGGCTTTGGAAGGAGCCCAGAAGGGAGGGGGTGGAGTGAATGGAAATAATGAGCTGTCTTTAAAACAGTCGTGAGAGGTCTACAGACACTCGATTTTTATACTTTCTTTTTCAAAGTACTTACATTTTAATTATGTATTGATATATAAATAAAGTTTAAACAAATTTGGAAAAAAAGTTTTTTATATATTTTTTTACCTACCCTGCCTTTAATTTTGATAAGTCGCACCTGACTAGAAGTCGCAGGACCAGCCATATTATGAAAAAAAGTGTGGCTTATAGTCCGGAAAATACGGTATATATATAAATACACACATGCTATGTTATGTTTATATATTAAATATATTTAAACAATGCATAATATATACAATTATATTAATATAAATACTTAAATGTACTGTAAATGCTTTCAAAATAAATGCTGTATGTGTGTGTATTTATATATACATAATTCGTAAACAAAAACTTTTATTTTGGAGACAATTAATCTCAATTAATCGTTTGATAGCACTATTAAGTTTTTTTTTTTTAAGGATTATGAAAACAAATACAAGGAGCGCTAAAGGATTTTCATAACTCTTGCTTTAAAACAATCTACAAACGTTAAATCTTCAAAAAAATGTTAAGGCTACCACTGCATTGGTCTAGAAAAAATATATACTTATGGATTTATAGTTGATTTATACACATTTTCAAAGCTTTCAATGTACTTACTCTCCATTATAAATGATCAGACAAAAACAAACTGTTTTTAATTTTGGTTAATCATCTCTGTACAAGAGACTTGGTAGTTTTTCCAAATAAAAGGAAATATCGGCATCTGCAAGATTAAAGAAATAATGGCAAAAAAAATATCACGCAACCCTTACATTATCTTTACATTAAATATTGCAATATCCACCCTGCTAAGATAAAAAACTAAAATTATCTAAGACAACACCACAAAAAAATAAACAGCTATATTAGTAGACAATTATTTGTGACTGTTAAAATTGTACTAACAAAAAATGCTAAACTAGAAAATAACAGTTTGCATTAAGTGAGAAGCAAGTGAACACCAGCAACACTTGATCAACAGTTTGATCTGAACCCACCCTCGCAGGGATCTCACCTTTTGTGTCTGAGCTTTCGAGGCCAGAGATGTGACCAGGTAGATAGCAGCATCTTTGTGTTTCCAGTTCACCCCTGGGTTCTTGGCATATTCTGTCAGCATGGAGCTCACATAGCCAGAGAAGATGCCCGTCACCGGGCCCTCAAAGAACTTACAGAGGCCTCGCACCAAATCACAGGCCGCTCTACGCCTCGTGTCGATGTCTATGAGGACAGGAGATATGATTCAGCACAGAAGACCAAGTGTCTGAACAATAGAGAGAAGCGTTAACATACCTGAGCCTTCAAGGTCTCTGATGATGTACTCTTCTGAGTTATCTTCAAAAGCCTCTTCATCTGCACCTGTTCACATACAATTATCAATTTACAACATCCTTCCGGATTATTTACACCAGCTACTAAAATAGAAGAAACTGACACATACTTCTGAACTCCATGTTGGGTACGATGACCTTCTCACAGATGCTGGTGAGAACATTTTGGTCTTCGAAGAGATGCTTATAGTGCGGCCGCTCACACACTGACGCCAAAAACTGGATAGCATTGCTCACAAGCTACAACAGACATAATGTTATCAGGAAAAACTCACAGCACTATGAAAACCAAAATAATGTCCGCCACCAAGTCTGTGAAGGTTTTCAACTCGCAACATGTGTAAATACAACATGTATTAAATGCAATTCACTTACCAAGTCATATTTAACCTCCTGACCAGTTGTGACCAGCAGGTTCCAGATAGCTGTGACGAAGCGAGGCAAGTAAGGCTGAAACTCTTCATCGTATTTTTGAGCATAAAGTGCTGCGTTATCACAGATTTGAGACTTTAACAGCTCCAACAGACCAGCCTCCTCCTCATCCTACATCAAGAAAGTCACATTTTTAAGGTTACAGAAAGCAGATTTGTGAGCATTGCTCTGTCGTAATACGAGAATAAACTCACATCTGTTTGCAACAACTTGTTATCCAAAGTCAGTAAGTTATGAAAATTGGTCATCCAAGTCTCCATGTTATCCTCAAAGAACTCTGGGAGATCCTGGGGAGATTAGAAAAGAGATGGTAACTGGAAAACCGGCACAGAAATGCAAATGGAGGAATGAACGGGTGTCAGTGTAGACTTACCTGGAAGTTAAGGCTGTAGAAAAGTTTTGAAATAAGTGTTAGGGAAGAGAAGAGCACTTTCAGGGCATTGATATCGGTTGCATGAGTTTGACACAAATCAATCGTAGCCTAAAAGTGAAACAAACAAGTGATGTTTACATTTCCATATCACACACACACACACACGGGTAAACACAAGTGATCACAACCACCAAATGACTTCACCTTGAAAAGTTCAGTGAGAGGCTGTGCGAATGTGTCCAGCACCAGCTTGATCTCGGACCACAGCTCATTGGACTTAAACTCATGGCGATATCTGAAAGACAAGAGACAATATTCAAACTACTGGATACAAATCAAATGTAAAGGTCAAAAAAAGTTACATATCAGAGAAAAACAAGACAATAACACCAAAAGGTTACACATAATGTTGCACCCATCTCAATCGCTCTCAAACACCTTTTAAAAAGAGAGTGTGCCGTGCGAAGAATCCCATTGATGATGTAGAAGTCCCCGCTCTGGAAGCGAGTCACCATCTCGGTCAGGAGATCCGGCCATTTCTGAGGAAAATCCTCTCTTCCGATGATGCTGATGGCATCACTCAGCTGCAGAGGGAGAAACAGTCACGTCCGGTTACAGATCTAGTTCTTATGTGTGCCCTTGCTTATTTATATACTTGCTCTTAATTTATTCATACTGTTCTTTAATCTTAAATAATGTTTGAACTATTTCATTAATTAGGCCAATAGTTTTTCCTGTGATATTAAAATAAAAAAAGTTTGAATTTAAGTGGCATCTAAACTTTTGGTGTCATAAGCTTACTTATTAGAAAAACAGGTTACATGGGTCAATAAATTAAATTAGATATATTTATTTGTTTTTGTAGCTGGGACAGTGAAGATTTTGGCAGGGAACGTTAATATTTGAACCACTGGCTTAGCTGTTTTAGCTTATTTTAACCGATTGTCTTATCTTTGAATCATCTTGAGGTCCTCTGGATGAGAAACACTGATCTACAGGCTACAGCAGTAAGGTTTATGAAGCCTCTTTCACACAGCGATTCTGGAAAATACACGGGTAATGTGTCCCAGAAATTGTTCCTGGGTTGCTAGATTTTGCACTTTCACACTGCCAGTGATTACCTGGGATATGTGCGTGCGTTCACACAAAACCGTAAAGGTCCCATAAAGACGGGTGACCTCTAATGTACGAATCGAAATGTTAGGCACGTTAACTTTGACTTAAGCTGGCGAACGATCAAAGGAACTAACTGATATCTGCTTCATTACAGTTTGCGAGCGTTGATCCGCCTTCAAAACACCCAGTAAAAGAGTCACACAAGGGTTATCTGAAACGGGTACCTGTTTTTGAATTTGCTCTGGGCTGCTTAACATCAAATTTACAATGTTGGCTTTAATAGCAGTCCGGTCAGGATCGGAGATTTTGTTTGGTTCATCCTCAACCTTAGGAAGAGAAAGCGCACAATTAAATCCCCATTAAACATTACCAATCACACCCCAGACTGTCTGAGCAGTATTTAACAGGACACGCACCACGCGCCAGTTCCTCTTGATGTAGTTCTTGAAGGTGACGGCCGCACACACGCGAATGACCTCGTCCTGGGACTTCTCTAGCATTGTGAGCAGTAAAATGGGGTAGTTCTGGTTTCCCTCCACCGATTCCAGAAATTTCTCGGCTAAAGATGAGAATACAAAAACAGTGCAGATATCAAGTTTAATTTATTGTCAATTCTTCCACATGTACAGCACATACAAACAGAGACTGAAACTGTGTTACTCCCAGATCCTTGGTGCATACAGGTAACACTACAGTACAGGAATACAGATAGACGTAGAGAAGACTTTTTTGTATAATGATATTATATTTAACAAAAAAAGATCTTAGACCTTTCTAATGATTCATAGTTATAGGCCCCCTTGCAGTTTTTCATAAAATGAAAGTTCGCTGAATAAGACAATTAGTACTATATCTTAAGTATCAAACTTGTTCTTGATTATTTTATAGCGTAATGGTGTTATTACAATAGAAATATTTGTTTAATGTTTGGTCAAATTATGCAGCTCTACAAACAAGCACAACAAAGCTGGTTTTCTTTCAAATTTTTCCCCCAAATTGCACAGCCCTATTGAAAATTGTGAAATTTTACTAATATATGAAATATTGGAGTCGTAAAGACAAAATATATTACGATACAAGGTTACATGGGTACAGTGAAATGTTTTTTTTTGTGCTGGGTTTAGTTAAGATTTTGGCTGGGCAACCAAAAATGCGCCAGCAGGAGGGGAAAAAATCCTAGGAAAATAGACAATATATTTAATTTTTAACATCAAAAAGTGAATGTTACCTGGGCGTCTCACAGCTGGGTCAGGGCTTAGTGTTTTCTGCAGATACTCAGTCAGGGTTTGGAGATTTCTATCATTGAGCTCCATGATTGCTACAGAAATAAAACAATATGTGCTATGAGAACCACTGCAGTGAGATATAATTACACTGCAGTAACAGTTATATCTAAAACAAGAAACAGAAGAAGAAAAACGGCTCGTATATTAATAGCGGTAGTAACATAGTTTATGATCTGTGTCACATTTGTTTGGCCTGCTCTGACTGAAGCGGCCTGACAGCTATCTCTCTCACATGTATGAATAAACACTTAATAATGATCTGTGGGTTATACGGCTGGTCTGTGTGCTCCACTGTGTCAGTCTGGCTGTGTATGATGGAGTTTAATGACAGAAACTCAGGCCATGATTCACGTGCTAAAGCTGTTAGCATTACGGAGAAGATACGCTAGCCATCCAAACAGTCACAATAAAAAGCGTTTCAGTACAAAACGATATTTATTAAACAATATGATAGACATTGAAAAAACCGCCAAATAGGGTTAATTTAGTGAAAGTAAGGAGGAACGTACGTTACACCGTTATGTGCTTAACGTTAGTTGACGAGCTAACGTTAACTCACGAGCTCACTTTAACAGTGTGCGCTGCGTGCGTTAATATTCAAACAGGATGATCCCGTAATCTCATAGCGAGCGGTAGATAATGTACTACGGATTTATTAATAATTAGATGACAAAGGGATAAAATGGTCTTACCGTTAAC